>NC_140973.1:11215915-11308415 GCF_056783735.1 Eptatretus burgeri | reverse complement strand
ACAGTATAGTTTATTCTCCACAACCACGCCATCTCCACAACACAGCTCCCTCCTCAGTAAACAGCGGCAAAATGACGTTGTTACGAACTCGCGGCGCAACAGGGGGAGCCACATTCCAGCGTCCGTGTGCAATCAGCCGTCCAAACGGCTGATTTACATAAACGGATCAAGACGGGCTTTGCCCTGGAAAAGGCCAGCCAATCAGAGGTGAAAGGGGCGGAGCCAGCCTGGGGTGAAGGTTCAGAGGTGAAAGGGGGAAGCGCCGATTTCGGGTGGCGAAACCTCCAACGGCTTCTCCCCTCGGGCTATAAAAAGCCGCGTTGGCAACGCGCAGGGAGCTGGTGGTGGAGCTGTTATCTATAACAATATTATTGTTTTAATTTTAATGGTTTAATGGTTTTATCTCCAATTAAGATTTTTTGTTCTCTTATTATCTACAAATACAAGAATGAATATTTGTTCAAGAGAAAATAAGCTTGTCTCAGAAGTGTGTAAGTTAGTAATCACTTTGTACATTTTTTTTTTTTCAGATGTCTCAGATGAAGAAAGTACAACCGAGTGGAGCACAGAACAGGAAAAAAAAAAGAGGGGCAGATTCGAAGATGAGTCCCATCAAAGAGGGGCATTAGATGCATGGATAAAAAGAAGTAAAGAAGAAGTAGGAGAACCTGGAGAAGTAAAAGATGATGTGGGTGCAGAGAAGGATTTTTCTGATATGGATTCAGCTCAGTCAGAACATAATACTCTCTCTCTCCTCAGTCTCGTTGTCAGGATGATGATCCATGTGAAGAAAATAAAGAAGATTTTTGCAAAGAAGCGATTTTGGCTGTTTGAAGAAACCGATTCCAGATCATTTGAAGATGACAATATTACAACATGGCCCTGAAAGATATCAGAATAAAAGTGGTCCATTTGCTGAGAAGGATGGGAGATCATTTTCCAAACAGTAGTTTGATAAAGTTTCGACAAATAGAGAAATTGTGGAGAGAAAATGGTTGTTATACTCTCCATATCGGAAAACATGCTACTGTTTTGTTTGCTTTTTGTTTTCAAAGGAGCATTTGTCGTCTGTGTCAAACTTTGGAAAAGAAGACGGTTTCTCCACTTGGAGAAAATTAAATCCAAGAATACCTGACCATGAGAAAAGCCCTTCTCATAGAGCTAACATGAGGGAATACCTGAACCTCATAGTTCGACTCCATCATTTAACTACGATAGATGCTGAACTTCAACAGCAAATGTCTGCTGAAAAGAAAAGATGGAAAGCTATAACTGAACGGATTGTCGAGGTTATATCCTTTCTGGCAAAACAGAATCTGGCCTATCGTGGACATCGAGGAGAAGGAATGTCTGGGTTATCAGAGCCAGGGGAGACAGTCAGTGAAAATACAGGAAACTTTCTAGCAACAATCAGACTTTTGGCCAAATATGATGACATCTTAGCAAAACACTTGCAGAGAGGGAAAGAGAAACCAAAAAGTGTCACCTACTTGTCCAACAGAATTCAAAACGAAATAATCAATTTTCTTGGTGAAACTGTCAAGAAAAATATAATTTCCGAAATTAAGGACGCAAAATATTTTAGCATAATGCTGGATTCAACTCCAGATATTGCCCATGAAGATCAGGTTTCTGAAATTCTGCATTACGTTCATATTGATGAAAACAGAAAAGTAGAAATAAAGGAGACATTTCTGGGATTTTTTCAAGTCAACAAGAAAGATGCAGTCAGCCTGGTAAATAAAATTCAGGAAAAATTGGAAGAAGACAAAATTTCCATGAATGACTGTCATGGTCAAGCATATGATAACGCAGCAGTTATGGTTGGAGTGAGAGTAGGTGTTCAACAAAAAATTCTTAAAGTTAACCCAAAAGCTGTGTTTGTGAACTGCGAGAACCACAGCCTCAATTTGGCCTGTGTCCATGCAAGTGAGGAGCAACCTGTTGTTATTACATTTTTTGGCATTCTGGAAAAACTCTACTTTTTTTCTTCATCTACTTCTCGTTGAGAAGTGTTAAAATCTTTTGTCACTCAGACTGTGAAAAGACAGTGTGACACAAGATGGAGTTCCAGCCATAATACTGTGCAAGTAATCCACGAAGAGTGTGACAACGTTATTGCAAGCCTTCAACACCTGCTGGAAGGAGAATTTTCAAGGGAAACTAAATCTGATGCAGGATCGCTACTGAACTCTATTCAACAGTTCCCGTTTATAGCTTTATTAAATTTTTGGTACTCGGTTTTATCATCAGTGGAGAAAGTCTCAAAACGTTTGCAGGATCCAAAAATGGGGTTCCATGAAGCTTCTTGTGATCTGAGAGGACTGATTCATATCTTGAATTTGAAGAATGACGAAATTATCCACAATGCAATAGATTTAGCCAATGAATATTGTGAAAATTGGGGAATACCAATTGCACGAACAAGGAGAAGAAGAATAATGCCTGGAGAGTCAGCAAGAGATAGCGGACTGACGGCACAAGATGAAATGAATAGAGTAATGGTGGAGATTATGAACAGATTAAAAACTGAGATTGAAGACCGCAGTGTCCGTCTTCAAAGAATCAGTGACCGATTTTCTTTTCTTCTGAACTTGAATTCAGTAGTGATTGAAGATGAACAAGAAAGAGAAAAATTAAA
The DNA here is from genome assembly GCF_056783735.1 of Eptatretus burgeri. NCBI lineage: Eukaryota > Metazoa > Chordata > Myxini > Myxiniformes > Myxinidae > Eptatretus > Eptatretus burgeri. Next base: position 11,305,774 of record NC_140973.1, on the reverse strand, counting down.
AAAGGAATGTTCAGACTTTGCAAATTATTATGACAATGACGTGGTTGTAATGCAGTTATATGACGAAATTATTGATTCTGTGATGCTCCTTCGAGCTGGAGGGAATAGAGTTCCCCCTGATCCTAAAGATGCTCTGGAGTCTTTACTGCAGTATGGGAGGGATGTCTTTCCAATGCTGTGTTTCATCTTGTATATTATTTCCGAGTTTGTGGTTTCGTGTCGCGCTATCTTCGACTTTGTTCTGCGCTCGAGTAACGTGATATTCGGCTTACATTATCTCAAAGACCATATGAGGTGCATGGTACAAAAAAAAGTAAATAAAATGGTTCTGAAACAGTGAAATCGTATTCTATTCCACTTACTGCATTAAAGTAAAATTACTACCGATACTCTGCATCAGTTCCTTTCTCAAACACACCCACCCCAACATGTCGCGCAGAGCGCGGGTTATGCTAGTACAGATTACTGCTTACAATCGCATTTTCAGTCGCAAGCTGTGAAAGGTCATTTTCAAAACTGAAATTAATAAAAACATATCTGAGGTCTTCTATGTCACAGGAGCGACTGACCAATCTGGCTTTAATAAGCATTGGAAAAGAATTTCTCACAGCTGATGTAAAAAGTGAAGTAGTTCAGGTGTTTTGTGACAGGAGGGATCATTTGGGGAAAAGAACTTAATAAATTTGATTGATTTATATTAAAATCAAATAAAGCGTTTATTTCATGTTTCATCTGTGTTTATATATTCAAAATGTTTTCCTTTCTCATAATATTTCTCAGTATATTAGGCCTTATACTTGAGTCTTTGGGGCATACAATCAAGATTTGCCCCGGGGCATCACCAGACCTCTGCACGCCACTGACTTTGTGTGCCCCCTCGAGCCCCATTCCCCTTCCACCTGCAACTCCTCTGCATTAACTCTCCCACCCCCCAGGACACAATGATCTTATCAAATTATTTTCATAAAGATATATTTATTTATTTTTGCATAAAGAAAATAAAGAATTTATTTTGGCTTGGCAAGTCTGCCTCTGGTATATGATGCCCCTCCATCTCTTCTATCACTTCAAATGACATCACAGGCTTGTGAGAAGGCCGAAGGCCTCAAGTCTGTGTTTACTTCTAAATTTTATATCCCCAACCCCTCGCTCCCTGTGCCCTCTAATACCCAACTAACTGATCCTGGACTCTGTCTTTCTCACTGATAGTACAGGCATTTTTAGCAGAAATATTTGGTCAACCTCCCACAAATTGCAACAAAAACAAACTCAACAGATTTTGATTCCTGGATACGTCCTCAGTGACAGAAAAAAAGTCCTAAGGGATCCTCCGGGGGGAAAGTCCTGAAATAATGGAAATCCAATATGGCCACCACTCGGCTTCGGGGAAAATGAGAAAATTGTAAAGATTGATATTTTAATATGTAAATATATGTTTTTCTGCATTCTAATTATTTCTAGTTATGGTCAGTGTATTGATATACAAGAATAATTATAAAAAAGTGAAATGTATTCAGGGTAAAATAAAAAATTATAGCTTTTTTGTCCAAAAATGTCAATTTTTTGTCCCGAAAAAAAAATATATTTACCTGATACTGATGTTGGCTCCTGGACAAAAAAAAAAGAAACGTTGAAGACAAGATGAAATCAAGTCTATGGCAATACAATATAATTATGTAAATCATTGAAACATGACAAAATTCACAATTCCACTCAGGGCAATCACATCTGCCTGACGAAGGTTTCGAAATGAAAATAAAAATTCGCATTAAACTCAGAAACTACATCCATTATAAACTTCCTATACATGTTGAGAAAAATCAAGCGTATTAAAGTTAGAACTCGACAATGTCGTCATCATCCTCATCATTGTCACATGGAGTGTTTGTGCAGCCAGAGCCCCTGCAGTTTCCACAAGCTGGAGTGCACTCAATGTTGTGCTTCTTGCATGTGCATCTCATGGTGCTACATTCAGCCTGGCAGTTGCACCTAATGACACGTAACATCTTTTCAGGAGCTAAAGCTATTGATGTCTGAAGTGGCACAAAACGCTCGTCACACTTCTGCCACCCCCAGTCTGTGGAAGAAGTATGCAAGTCTGACGTCTTGAAACGAATCAAAGACCACCTTCAGAAACATGCCGAGTCTGCAAAGATATCTTCTAGAACTTCAGCGCTCTGGGTTCATGCTATATGGACATGCTAGACATTCTACGCAAATACATCCAGGCAGAGCGCACTGGGAACTGGGCACTACATCTACAGGCCATCCAGGAAATGCTGCCTTACATGGCAGCCTCGGGCCACAACCTGTATGCCAAATCTGTGAGGGTATATCTGCAGCAGATGTCCAACCTCAAAACTCAACATCCCAATGTCAAACAACGTTTTGATGAGGGGTTCCATGTGGTTCGACGAAGTGATCGCCTGTGGGCAGGTCTTTCATCTGACCTGATCATCGAACAAGTTCTGATGAGAAGTTTGAAGACCAGCGGGGGGCTCACACGAGGGTGAGGAATGACATAGCAACAACGGCTGGTATGGCTACTATCAATGCCTGCCTGTGCAGAAATAAACCAGGCAATGCAGGAGCTCACAGGTGTGAACTACAACACCGGAGAGCAGAAGAAGGACATGACCAAGGCAAGACAATCTCGTGACTGGAAGGACACACTATCAGCTCTTCGATATTTACAGGAACGGAATCCGTTCAGTAGTGATCCACGTCTGAGGAACATTACCACTGGAGTTCATGCACACCCCACCGTCAACGTCGATACAGCACATGCTGTAGGAGCCAAAATATTGAAATCTATGGATGGGAAAACACCTGCCGAGTACACATTTAAGAGGAAAGACCAAGTTGTCACCCTCAGCATGAAGTCATCTGTCAAGATTGATGGAGAGCAAGTCCAGGTTGACCCACAACTCCTCTTCAAGAGACTGATCACTGTTGCACCGACAGCAGAAGAACTGGAGTCGGCCTTCAAATATGAACTGTGCAGCTATCCACCAGCCCTCTTTGATTCCTCTCTTCCGGTCCGAGAAGCACACAAGCCAGTCTTTGCTGATGCCATCTGGGATCTTCTTGGATCCGATGCCCCAGCCGATATCCCCAATGATGGGCAACAGTATGTTTTGGATGGTGGGGCACTTGTTCAACGCATTCCATGGTCTCGTGGATTTACATACAGAGACATATGCCACCAGTACACTGATTATGTAACGAAGAAGTACGGAGATGCCATAGTCGTGTTTGATGGTTATGAGAGTACCAATACGAAGGAGATGACACACCAGAGACGGTCTAAAGGGAATGCTGGCACGACTGTGACATTTACAGCTGACATGAATAATGAAGGAGGAACAGTTTCTTGCCAATAGGCAGAATAAACAGCGATTCATTTTTATGTTGAGTGAAGAACTTCAGAAGAAGAACTATAAGACACACCATGCCTCAAGGGATGCTGATCTCCTGATTGTACTGAAGGCCGTGCAGTTTGCTACTGTCACCAACACTGTGTTAGTTGGTGATGACACAGACCTCCTCGTCCTCCTATGCTACCATGCAAGCTGAGAATCCCATGACCTCTTATTTTGTCCTGAGCCAAAGAAGAACACGAAGAAGCCTCACATCTGGAACATCAAGGCTACAAAGAAAATGATTGGTACAGACATATGCAAGCACATACTGTTTCTACATGCAGTTCTTGGGTGCGACACGACATCTCGTCTTCATGGGATTGGAAAGGGAGCTTCCCTCAAAAAGTTCAAAGCAAACAACACATTCCGTGAGCAGGCCAAGGTTTTTGATACATATCCAGCTTCCGTATGTGATGTGGCAGATGCAGGAGAAAAAACATTGGTGATAATCTGCAACGGAAAGTCAACTGACACCCTGGACACCCTCCGGTATCAGCGGTACTGGGACAAGGTGGCTTGGACCTCCTCTCACGTGCAACCACAGAGGTTACCACCAACATCAGAAGCAGCAAAGTATCACAGCCTGCGCGTGTATTTGAAAGTCCAAGAATGGAAGGGATGTGCAGATGAACTTCTTCCGACAGACTGGGGGTGGCAGAAGTGCGACGAGGGTTTTGTGCCACTTCAGACATCAATAGATCCAGCTCCTGAAAAGATGTTACGTGTCATTAGGTGCAACTGCCAGGCTGAATGTAGCACCATGAGATGCACATGCAAGAAGCAAAACATTGAGTGCACTCCAGCTTGTGGAAACTGCAGGGGCTCTGGCTGTACAAACACTCCATGTGACAATGATGAGGATGATGACGACATTGTCGAGTTCTAAATTTAATACACTTGATTTTTCTCAACATGGAAAGTAAGTTTATAATGGATGTGGTTTCTGAGTTTAATGCGAATTTTCATTTTCATTTCGAAACCTTCGTCAGGCAGATGTGATTGCCCCGAGTCGAATTGTGAATTTTGTCACGTTTCAATGTTTTTTTTTATTATACCTTGTCGAGGCTCGTATGAGAGCGAACACACAACGCACATCAAGGGGGGGCATGAGACAGGAGGGGAGGGAGTGGGAAGAACAAAATAGTGGGGAACAGAGACATTTGGAGATCTGTGGAAGGGAGATGGATGGGACCGGGAACATGGGGAATAGAAGATGGACATTACAGGGACTTTCAGGAAGGAAAGCAGGGAATTTGAAGGAGGTGGGCTTGGGTGGATTATCGGGGGTAGAAAAGATCGAGGATTTGGATGGGGGATGATAAGAGGTGATGGTGAATGGCTGTTTTGAAGGCCTGGAGGGAAGAATGGGAATGAATAGGGTGAGGGAATGAATAGGTTTATTCCAAAGGTGGGAAAAAAGAGGAATGAAAGAGTGAAGGTGAGCAGTGATTCATGATTTTGGTATTTTTCACCAGAAGGGGGTTGTTGGCAGACCTTGAGTGCCCTGCGGAAATGTGGTGGGGACAAATCGCAGAGAGAGCAGGGGGGGCGAGGCTGGAGAGGAGATGGTAGAAGACAGAAAGACCACCGACCAACCTGCGGTGAATGAGTGAGAGGCCCAAAGACTCAGCCTCATTGCGGGAGATGCCAATGATCCAAAATGCCTTGGTTTCTACAGCGTGAAGCCGAGAAAGGTGGGAGACAAGAGCACCAGCCCAGAGGGGAGAGCAGTACTCCATCAGGCTGCGGACAAAAGCTTTTTAAGTGGTCAGGAGCTCAGGTGGGCCGAGGAAGGACCTTGCACGACGGAGGATTCCCTGTCGGCGACTGGCTTTGGAGGCGAGGTTTGAAATGTGGCTTTCCCAGGAAAGGTCATGGCAGATAGTGAGACCCAGAAGCTTGAAAGAAAGGACTTCTTCCAGAGGATTGTTGAGAAAGTGGATGGGGGGGGGGGGGTTTCTAAACGGTCCTTTCTAAGAGACATAGTGAGAGTGTGAGATTTGTCGGGATTGAAAGACATGTTCCACGTGTTGGACCAGTTTGTGATTTTATCCAGATCAGCAGTGAGCTAAGAAGCTGCTGCTTGCCGGTCTGAGGGATGACCGATGGTACGGCAGAGGGTGGAGTCATCAGCAAAGAGATATAGAGGATTTTCCAGAGAGTCGGAGAGATCATTGATGAAAACCAGAAAAAGAACAGGGCCCAGAACGCTACCTTGAGGAACTCCAGCCTGGACAGGAAGGGGGGATGAAAGAACTCCATTTAGGGCCACACGTTGACTGCGACAGGAGAGGAAGTCTGCGAGCCATGAGTGGAGATGGCCTTGGATACCATAGGAAGAGAGTTTGGTGAGCAGGGCAGGGTGCCAGACTGTGTCAAAAGCACGTGATACGTCCAGGGATAATGCTCGGATTTCCTGTCTGGCATTGAGGGCTTCCATCCATTGTTGGGAGAGCTGAAGCAGAATATCCAGGGTAGAGTGACTTGGTCTGAAACCAAATGACATGTGCTTGTTTTTGATTGAAGCTTTTTGTAGCAGGGTTCTGATAAAGACATCTACTCCCAAAGTTGATAGGATTCATGAGTTCTTAATTTGTAATTTTTTTCCAGCAAACAGGTAGATAGGCTTCAGCTTCATTCGATTTTTATGGATTCCAGTGTAGAGAGTTTATTACCAGATAAAGTTAAGGAGCGAACCCTACTGAAGGTTTATTTCACTTTCACGAAGACCAAAGGACAATCCTTATATAATTATGGTAAATTTCTTAAAACTCTTAGCATAGATATAGTAAAGGACATTTTGGGAACTGTGCATGTTTGTCTTTCCCTTTTTATATGGTCCTTGTGGACACGTAGTTTCTGTGGATTTGAATATAATTAGTTGAAGTGAAATTATGCATCTGATGAAAATGGAAGCTAAATATAGGGAACCAGTAACTCAACCTTGGAGCTGCATTAGGTCTTCAATTGGATTCTGTCTCTAATTTTGTTCACAAAATGTGCACCAAGTTTAAGTTATCTGTAAACAGTTTTAATGCATGGTTTTACAGAGTTGTGGAAGTCCTGGATAATAGGATTAAGTTTTTCTTAGTAGTCGGGCTTGCTTTCACTGGATTGGTCTAAACCAGTGTTGAACAAGCTGAGTGTTCATAAAGACATTTGGGATTTCCAAGGAAATGTAACACAGGTGGAGGCCATTCAGCCCATCATACCTGTGCAAACACCATACTCCTTTATCCACACAAGATCCAAGGAAGAAATTACAAAAAGTTTTGAATGAATGAAAGAAATGTTTTTTTTGGGGGGGGGGGGAGGGTTTGTAGTTTTTTTTTTTTCTTCCTCTCAGGGGAGGGGGCATGGGCTTGGTTAAAAGCACACATGAAACACATAACCCCCTTGACAAGACCCCCACCAACAGTACTGCGTGCACATGCACACAATCACCCATCAATGCTCAAACTACCTAAAAGTCTTATCAACATCCCTACACCCCTCAATCTCCCATCACTTTCAGGTACCTATCTCATTCCAATTTACACTTATCTACTTTTTCTGCTGTCACTACCTTTCCAGGGAGACCATTCCATGCATTAACTACTCTCTGAGTAAAAGTCCCCTACCTTACTACCGTCTTCACTCTCCTCTTCTTCACTCTCAGGCTATGGCACCTGGTCCCATCACTGTCGACTTTGTTGAATAATTCATCTGCACTTATTTTATCTCTACCTTTCATTATCTTAAACATCTCGATCACGTCTCCTCATAACCGCCTTCTTTCAAGTGTATAAAGTCCTGACTCCTTCAGCCGCTCCTCATAGCTGAGTCTAGCTCGGCCCGGAATCAATGGAGTAGACCTGTGCCGAACCCTCTCTATGGCATCTATGTCCTTCCGGAACTGTGGTGACCAAAACTGCACACAATATCCTAGCTGTGGCCCTCACTAAATTATTGCACAATGTTAACACCACCTCTTTTGATTTATAATTGATCCCCTTCCGAATACAACCTAAAACCCCATTTCCTTTACCTATTTGCTTTGACTGGCACGGTGCTGCCTGCTTACCTCCCATATCTATTACCACCCCCAGATCCTTCTCCTGTGGTGACATGCTCCAAAATTACCCCTTGCATCCTGTAATCTCTATTTTCATTGTTCTTTCCCATCCCTAACACCTTACACTTGCTCAGGTTAAATTCCATCTGCCAATCTTTTGCCCAATCTATGCAAGTATCAATAACTTCCTGAATCTGATCACCACCCCCTCTGCTATCCACCTTACCTCCAAGCTTTGTGTAATTAAATCCACAAATTTGGAAAGTTTACTCTTCACCCCACTATCCAAATCATTGATGTAAATAATGAATAGTAATGGTCCGAGTACTGATCCCTAAGGTACCCCGCTACGTACATCCTCCCAGCAAGACATCCTCCCACTCATAGGCACTCTTTGCTTCCTATCACTAAGTCAGTTTGCAATCCAATTAGCTACCTAACCAGCCACTCCACAAGCCCTCATTTTGGCAAACAACCTCCAATGTGGTACCTTTTCAAATGCCTTCTTACAGTCTAGTTATACGATGTCCACTGCCTTTCCCTCATCCACCCAATCAGACACTGTCTCATAGAACTCTAAAAGATTTGTTAAACAGGAACTACCTTTGGTAAACCCATGATGACTACCTTTAATTAGTTTGTGTTTGTTTAAATGGTTCCTCATCTGGTCCTTAATTGATGTCTCCAACACCTTCCCCACAACTGAAGTCAAACTAACAGGTCGATAGTTTCCCAATTCTTCTCTGGATCCTTTCTTAAATAATGGTGTTATATTCGCTACTCTCCAATCCTCCGGTACCTGTCATGACTCCAGTGAGCAATTGAAAATATCCGTTAACATCTCACTTACCTGCTCAGCCACCTCCCTCAATACTCTCTGTTGCATATTATTTGGACCTTACCAGCCTTACCATAAGGCTTATATTGCATATTGCAATATTGCCTTACCATATTGCAAAGATTGTTACCAGCCTTATCTACTCTTCGATTACCAAGCTGTTCCTATACATTCCTCCACTCCAACCTGGATCTTCTGTAAAAGCCCTTCCTCACCTCCTCGATAGATACTCTCAGCTATTGGCAATTCTCCTGACTGTTATTGTGTAAAAGTTGAAGAAAATACCTGTTTAATAAGCCTGTCATCTCACTTTCATCACAAATCACTATCCCGGTGCTATTCCTCAATGGGCCCACACTGGTCCCAACCTGTTCTTTTCTCATGATATACTCAAAGAAAGCCTTGCTCTTATGTTTAATATTCTTAGCCATATCCTTCTCATACTCTCTTTTGGCTTGTCGAGTTATTTTCTTAACTTGACTCCTTTTACTCCAATAGTGATATCAATCTAACTCCTGTCTTGTTATTTTAAACCTAATAAATGTATTCTGCTTCTCCTTAATAGCGTTCCTTATCTCACTACCCACCCACCCTGGTCTCTTTCTACTTCTAGTTTAACACCTCATTGGAATGTCCTTAACTCTGCACTCTCCACATTTGGTCCTTGAAGGTTTCACATTTTTCTGATGCCGATTGTCCTGTTGTTAGAGTCGCCCAATCAACATCACCCAATTCTGTCCTCATACCCTCAAGGCTTGCCTTCCGAAAATCTAATAGCCTTACCCTACTTTCTTGAACTCTCACCCTCAACAGAATCTTTGCACACATAATGTTATGGTCACTTGCTCCTAAATGCTCCCAAACCTCCACCTCCTCCACCATATTGGGACCGTTACTTAAAAGGAGGTCTAACACTGCACTCCCCCTCATGTGATTATCTACAAACTGGGTGACAAAGCAATCTTGGAATAAAACTAGGAAATTCTCATCTGCTCATCCCTTTCCCTGTTCCTGGACCCAATATATCCTTGGAAATTAAAATCCCCCATAATCCATACTCTTCCCTTAACACATGCCCTTTGGAATTCCGCATGTACTCCTCCTTCCTCCTCTTCCTTCACACCCGGAGCCGTATCAAATATTCTTACCAGTATCTTACTGTTTTTACAATCTCTAATCTCGACCCATACAGAATCCTCAACATTAACATCACCCCTTTCTCTTGATACAATTCTGTCCTTTACCCAGATTGCTACTCTTCCTCCTATTCTCTCCTTCCTATCACACCAGAACACCTTGTAGGCTTCTAATCCTGTCCTCCAGTTACTCTCCTCCTTAAACCATGTCTCACTCACTGCAACTATATCATACTCCTCGCTCTCTACTTTGGCTTCAAGCTCTTCCATCTTATTATGTAAACTTCTGGCATTGGTGTCAAAAATGTTTAACTTTTCCCTTCCTGAAATTATATTTTCTAGCCTGGCCTTACTCATCCCAATTACATCATCCGTTCCTTCCTTAATAGCTTCCCCACCCTCCACTGACCAAAAAATGCCTGAATTCCTTCCTCAATTTCCACTGCAAACCTTGCTGCCCCCTTTCTATTTAACAGACGGTCATCATTCTGGAAACACTCCCTTTATCCCCAAATTGATTCCCACTACTTCTTCAATGTAAAACCTTCCTCTCTACCCTACACCATTCTTCCAACCATTGGTTGATATCTATCGCTCTGCTCATAATTTCTATATCATTTCTTAATCTTAGGAGAATCCCAGAAAACATTACCTCACGACCCTTTGCTTTCACCCACTTACCCAATACCCTGCATCTATTTTTCAAAACCTCCGAGTCAACTTTCTCTACACTACATAATTCGCACCTAGTTGTACCACAACCAACTTCTTCCTGCCGTGACCCGATACAATATCGGTTACCGTTCCTTCAATGTCCCTCACTCCCGCTCCTTCAAAACTACACAGAATTCTGTGTCTACAATCCTTCCTGCAGAATGAAGAATCGACATATTTAATAATCTCGTCTCCCACAAAAACTGTCTCCCATACCTCGTTTCTACAAATTTCTCTTTCGGCACCTGCACCACTGCCTGCACATGCTGCACCTCCACCACTGCCTGCACCCCCACCACTGCCTGCACCTCTACCTCTGCCTGCACCTCCACCACTGCCTGCACCTGCACCTCCACCACTGCCTGTACCCACTGCACATCCACAACTGCCTGCACCTGCTGCACATCCACAACTGCCTGCACCTGCTGCACATCCACCACTGCCTGCACATGCTGCACATCCACCACTGCCTACACCCCCACCACTGCCTGCACCTCCACCTCTGCCTGCACTTGCACCTCCACAACTGCCTGCACCCGCTGCACCTCCACCACTGATAGCTACGTAATAGTTCCAGTGGATAAGGCTGCTAATAATTTTGCTGGGGTTTGTAAAAAGTTTTATGTGGAGGTTTGTATTAAGAGAGTTGGGCATTGATACAGTTACTTTCACTAGTTTTGGAAACAGCACATGTGTTCCTTATCAGAAGTCACTCCAAGATATTATCTCTGAGTATCAGTATGTTTTTGTTAATAATTTCAGTATTAAATGTAAAGAGGTAAATCTTTGTATTCCTCGGCTTTTCTGGATCCCAAAGCTTCATCATAACCCATAAAAGTATAGGTTTATAGTGAATGCCAAGGTTTATGTGTCAGGTTTGACAGAGAATTCTAAAGAAATACTCGTTTTTTTAAGGGGGGGTTGTATACATTGTCGAGGCTCGTATGAGAGCTAACATGCAATGCACAGCGATGGGGGGCAGGAGACAAGAGGGGTGGGAGAGGGAAGGACAAAACAGTGGGGAACAGAGACATTAGGAGATCTTTGGAAGGGAGAGGGATGGGGCAGGGAAATGGGGGATACAAAATGGAAACCATAAGGGCTTTGAGGATCTTACACGACAGGGAGCTTTTGGGAAGGAAGGCAGGGAATTTGAAGGAGGTGGGTTTGGGGTGGATTACTTTTAGGTTGTGGGTCCATTGATGTTTGTTAATCTACTAATGTGGATCTGTGACCGGAGTTGTGGATCAGCCACTTGGAGAGGTTCTGGGCTGAAAGGATCGAAACCTCGATGATAAACGGTGCCCTGCTGATGATCCGGGCAGTTGGGAAATCAGTCAATTACTTATAAGTTGAGGTTATAACTTCAAATAAAATAACTTTTGCAAGTACTTACCAGTAGGTAATATATCTGTGTTTGTGTGTTTATATGTGTATGCATGTGTGGGGTGTTTATATAAATGTGTGTGAATGTGCGTATGTATATGTGTTTCTCCTCCGAAACTGCCGGACGGATTGTCGCCACTTTCGGCATGCGGGTGCTCTGTGGTCTAATGAACAGCATGGGCTATGTGAGATCGCGCCAGACGGACAGGTTTGGGAATTTTTGGCGATTTTCTAATTTTTACATTCGTTTACATTGCGACGTGTGACGTCACCGCTGAGAGGCGTAATGACGTCATGACATCATCGGTCATTCGCTGACGTCATTACGTCTGCCGTCGACAGACCGTCACCGCTGGGAGGCGTAATGCCACTCCGAGAAAACAGCGTCTGCAATATAAAAACCCTCTTCTGCACATGCTGACTACCTCAGAAGGTGAATTTGACACAAAAAATGTAACAAGAAATATTGTATATTAAGAAATTCGATAAATCACATTGTGAACACTGGATTTATTGACATCCTAACGAACCCTCACTTTCGAAACTTTGCGCGGAGCGCGGGTTTGGCTAGTATATTTGTATATATTGTTACGGATCTGGAAACCATATGCATTCAAACATGCAGATGTCCCAAGAGTCAGTTATTCCGTTAAGTACGTGTGAGACAGGTCCCTTCCTTTTGTCTAGTGGAAGAATCAAAGGTGTGCGTTAGATGTAATAACCTACCTAAAAGAACATCGCAACGACCATCCAACAAACCATCTAACGACCATCCAACAAACAAACCGACAACATCACTGAACAAGCGCTTCACTCGCCTAACCGGCGACTCGCTGTCCGAGGCAGAATCTCTGGCAGTTCCTTCTAGGCTTCCACAAACTTTGTAATTTCTTTTTGACAAGTATGGGCACGCGTGGAGTGGGGGCGGGATTTTCCCGGCATGGCAGAAACCCCGCCCAGAAAGGGCGGACCCATGGGAGCCCCGTCCAATCAGGGCAGACAGCGACGTCTGTTCCACCGAGCCCCCGCCCCGTTCGGGGAGATCCATAAAAGTTACGATGCCATCCTCAGCGGAGAGTTCTTCGGGGGTTCGGTCGTTGATTCTGAGTAAGTCTCTTGGAGGAGGAACGAGAGTTCTTTTGGAGGAGCAAGTTGGTTGGTGTGCGCTCTACATTTTGCTGGCATTCGTGGAGTTTTCCTGGATCCTGTCCGTGACCCTGATCTCCGCCCTGGGACTCCGACTACCCCGCTCGGTTTCCTCCACGAGCACAAGCACCACACGTGTGACTGTGGGCCGAGCCACACGACCAATAGCAGGTGCCACACCATGAAGCACTACCTCCCTTCAACGTGCAGGTACCAACGTGATCTGCGACCCCCAGCTCGTCTCTCCCTCTCAGGCTGCGAGGACCTTTCAATAAATTGTCTGAGTGTGCGTCTGAGTGTGTGGACCCGTCTTATAAGTAGAACTGTTAAGTGTTTTCCATCATTGTAAATTCTTGCTTGCATATCCGTGACAAGTCTTGCCCTGTCTTTTTTATTTGTGAATAAAACAATTGTAGAAATGTTCCCAGTTCGTTTCCGTCCTTTCTTGCATTGGTCCAGCATGGTTCGGATCTGAGTTTTAGCCGGGTTTTTATCCCCGATAATCTGTTCATCCAAGCCAGCACGGCTTTGGCAGTTTCTGCTCGGCTGCACCTGAACCGGAGTTGGTAGTCGGTAGTTGGAACTCGACCGCAGTCGGTAGAGTGACCCGGTTTGAGCAAGATGTGCTTTCCCCGGTAGTCGAAATCGCGTAGTTAATTAGGTAAATTGGCTCAAGACAAAAAGACCCCACGCTACGTGGTTGAGATATTGGCGTCCACGGTCGATTCAGCGACCCGCCGGCTCACAGAGTTAACCGAAAGCGACGGCCTACAATTCTGGGGAGTCTGATGGGAGACGATGCAACCTCCCCCACCTAGTGGTCGTTCTCGCCACCGACCCCCGGCCCACAACAATATATATATATATATATATATATATATATATATATATATATATATATATATATATATATATATATATATATATTGTTGTGGTTGACGAAATTCGCAAACCACCATTCAGGTCCCTTAGGTGAGATATCTCTGTAAGTATATGTGTAGTTAGGCCCAAACCCGTTGTTTCGAGGGAATAAATGTCATTCATGCGGGCTGCGACCCTTCTAGATAGCCGTTTTTCTTTTACTATCTTTATTTTGGACCAGCCGCCATTACGACCACCACCAACCACGTCTCAACAGCCATCACACAACAACCACCAACCGCAACGCCGCTTCACAACAGCCACGACCTTTACCGTCACAACTCGCCCTCGCAACCATCGCATCACCACTATTCCCGCGCCACTTGTGGGCACCGATACTGGACTTGTGCAGGGCGCGCACCGAGCAGGGGTGCAAAAGCGCCGGCCTTTCCGAAGAAAACGGATCAAAAACGACTCACGCCCACTTCCGTTCCGTCCTATCGGTGAGCGTGGGGCGATTTGGCCCCGCCTACAGGTACGTTGGAGTGTGGTCGCTATATGCAAATTCATGGATCAAAAAGCATTCACGCCCACTTTTCCTCGGTCCAATGGGGAGCCAGTTAGAGGTGAAGGGTCGGAGGTAAAGGGTCGAAGGTGAAGGAGCGAGGCCACGGGGGATATAAACGACCGCGTTCGTCAGTCAAGAAGAGTTGTCGGTGGAGCTGGGAAGAAGTGGTAGTAGTCAGAGTGAAGAGGACGGAGCTGTGGAGAGGTGGCGGCGGCGAAGGCGGTCGAGGGGGTGCTCGTGTCGGAGTCGGGGAGCTGCGGAGGGAGAGGCCGGCGGCGCGACCGAGGTCGTGGTGGAGACGCTCGTCGCGGGACCCGAGACAGGGAGATATCCTCCTTCCCCCCGAGCATCAACAACCCTCTCCTGTTTCCCCCCGCGCTGAGATAGTGCGAGAAGGGGGCCCCGTCCCCACCCCATACCAGGCAGTCCCAGCGAGGCCCACGGAGTCGGGGCGCCAGCGCCATTTTGCGGCTCATCACCAGACGGGTAGGCCCGACGCGGTCTCGGCCCCAGGCCCGCCTCATCCTTGAGGGTGGTCCTTTTCTTTTGCTTTGGGTATATGTGTTGTCGGCGCCGTCTGTTAAGTAAAACTGCATAAGTGTTGCAGTGTGCTCGCGTAGTCGGTAATAGCTCTGCATTGTGTTTCTCTTTTATATTTGCTTTTTGTGTAATATTGTGTTTCTTCTTCTTTTACATTTGCTTTTGGTGTAATTGTATATGTGTGCTTTCCGTTCATCGTGAAATAAATGTGCTTTATGTTGAACTGTTTTCCCGCTTCGCTTCGTCTTTTCCTCTATTGAATCTCCATCTTACTTCACGTAAAGGGTTGGTCGTGGGCTAAAACGCCCGATAATTAATCGAACCGTCGAGGCCGACGATAACACCGCTCGGTTATCCCGATAGTACGGAACGGGTCGCTTAAAGTGGCCCGTGTCCGAAGTCGACCTGCGGCGAGGTGCGATCGCCCGGTCTACCCTCCGTGTGGGTACTTAGGTAGGTCGAATTTGGCGAGCAACCCTATCCCACGTGGGGGGCCGATTGGCACGATCGTGGTGAGGCCGAAAGGTCCACCCGTGACTAGTTACCGGCGTTAGTCCGAGAGGGTCACGACGGGATTGTCCGTCCGGTGGGCGACGTGCCGCGATTCGAGTTACGTGGCCGTTCGCACGCCGGCGGGCGCGAATCCGCAACAATATATATATATATATATATATATATATATATATATATATATATATATATATATATATATATATATATATATATATATATATATATATATATATATATATATATATATATTGTTATGGATTTCAGAATCTGGTATGATGAATGCATCCACACATCCAGGTCCTCAGACAGTTATTTCCTTATATAAAATGCATGTTCAGATTAGCCCCATCCCCATGTCTAATGGGTTCTTAAATGTGATGCGTTGAGAAGGGCAAAGGATAGATCCCCTCTCTTATGGGAAGCTGTTTTCTTTACGACAGACATGTTTACACACATTTCTTTCACGAGCTCTGAAGCCCGCCCTCATTTTTCCTCAGCAACATTCTTTCGCGAGCTCCGACGCCCGCCTTTTTGAGAGTGCACGGGTCGTCATGGTAACGATGCCCCAGTGGGGCGGGGTGAGCTTGGGGCGGACGGCACCCCGCGGAGATGGCCCGGGGATATAAAAACGAGTGAGAGAAAGCGTGAGGTACGTTCTGTGAGGAGATGCGTCGGGCTTCCTTCTTGGGACTACGGTGCAGTAATGTGGGTCGTTATTTTTTTGATTTGGTTTCCTGCCCAGTCACACCACCGTGGACATGGTGCGACTTCTCAACAAACAATGCATGGAGGCTATGAATCTCAGAATGGATATCAGAGCCCATCTCTCGGCTATATGTCGAGCATTTGACACAATTTAGCACCCAGCCTCATCACCAATCTCAGGAACACGGACAGCATCCCCTTCCTCTCACAACTTATCGACTTCCTGAAATACCAGTCAGCACATTGCTCTCAGCGACATCCTCCAAGTTCCTCCATCTGTCGAGCTTGAGCACCCCGAAGGAGAATCTTGGATCCAGAGTCCTCATCTTCATCAACGACCGCTCCAATTATATCTGGAAAACCAACCTCGTCTTTTTGCTGAATACTCCGCTGTAACACCTCTCATCGTTCAGGAAGACGGCGACAACCTCTTCCTGCTCTACAGACCTTGATGGGATCACAATATGGTCAAACAATTGGAATATGTCTTTCAATCCTGACAAATGTCAATGTGTCCCCACGAAAGGACCTTCCAGCCAACGACTGGCCTCTATTTATTTATTTATTTGACAAACCTCTTGAAGAAGTTCAGTCCCTTAAACTTTTAAAACGGCTGTTGCCGTTTTCCTGCTCTCCACCATTACAGCTGTTCTGTTCTGTGTTCCAGCTCTTCCATGAGCCTCGACTTTGCATATATCCAAAAGGGTAACGCGTATCAAACACCTTCTATCACTAAACTCGCAATGCCAGTGACACGACCACTTGTACCAACTGATGTAACAACTCAAAACCTTTTCGATCATTATCTGTGAAATGATCGATTATTTTGAAAACACCGATTGACGCGTTGCTCTCATGTCGGGAGATGTTGAGCATTTTCAATCGAGTCAAGGCCGCGGCACGTACAGGGAAAGCCTTGTAACTTGTTCGGACACCCCGGGAGCGATATTTCGGTTCAAGGATCAAACAAACAGTTAGAATTCAAAACAACAAGAGCGACCATCGTGAGAAAATCAAAATCCGTCACCAAAGTGCAAAAGAACAATAAAATGATGGCTCCTACCGTTCGCCACGTAAACCATAACTGCGACCAAACTGACGTCATCAATTTGTTTACACTTGTACCTTGTAACGTTTCTTAAACCTTCCGGTTTTTGTCAATTATTCCATTACCGTGAGGTGCATTTCACACCTCTTAATTACTTGTTCGCTTTCAGGATTATATATGTTTCCCAAACGGAGCAAAAGCGATTTTTGTAAACAAGAGGGAACCACAGCCAAGCTGTGTGGTATTGACGCATACATCTCAAGCCCAAATTGTTAGAAACGTGAATAGTAAATTAATTAATGGGATATTTCAACGTTCACCTAATCATTATATGAGAAACTAACATGTGTGTGTGTGTTTTAACATGCCAATCAATTAGAATAAGTAGCTTCTTCTTCTTTGGGATCTCTCGATGACGACGATGACGTCAGTGGATTGGATTGTCAGAGTGGGTTGGAACGTTCGCCATGGTGGTAGCTTCTTCTTCTTATTATTATTATTTTTATTATTTTCTTCTTCTTGTTCGTCTTTTTTTCTTCTTCATATTTATCTTCTTATTATTATTATTTTTCTTCTTATTATTTTACTTCTTCCTCTTCTGCGGTCTCTCGATGACGAGGATGACGTCAGTAGATTGGATCGTCACAGTGGGTTGGAACGTGGCGTCATAGAGGTCATTGTTTCACCCCAATCTGTTTGTCTGTGAAGAGGATATCAATATGGACGGATTCGGACGAAACTTGGTGGACGGGTTGGGTGTGTGACAAGGACGAATTCATTCGATTTTCGTGAAGATCTGGATCTGGATACGAGATTTTATTTCAGTGATTCTTCACCATTGAGAGAGAGAGGGCCAAAACCGATACACACACACAGCACGAAATATCAAAGTCCCCTCTTCTCTGCACTGTGTCCTCCCTGCATTCAAGGGTCGTTTCAGACTGTATATTGCAGTTTGTGGATGTCCTTGAACAAGCCAGGAGGCATGGCAGCACCCACCGCAACTCTGTAGACCTTACATTTTGTGGTGGGCTTGTTGCCATGTTGGAAACTGTCCCTTCCTTAGTAGACCAAATGCAGTCGACTGAGGATATCCGTGCAACTACTTCAACGGTAAAGCTGTTGGCCAGGGACACTGTGCTTCCAAGGTAGTTGTACTTATCTACAGCATCCAGGACTGTGTTGTTGATGGACACTTCTAGTTTCCTGGAGACAGCACCAGGGAATGACTGATAGATCATTTTGGTTTTCAGGATATTGATTGGATTGAGAGACTGAAACCAGAGTTGACATCTGCAAACTTTGTGGCCAGATGCTGGATGGTTAACTCAGGGTACTATACAAGCCTGATGTTCGCTAAACCGTTGAGGTGGCTGGCTTCAGATCTTTGGGTCTTGTGTTTGAGCCCCCTGTTCTTACCGTTAAATAACACCAGGTGGGTTGACTCAGCCTGTCATCCTTCCCAGGTTGGCAAAGTACCAGCTTACTGGAAACGGGGTGGGGGGGGGCACTGCATCGGCAGCACATTTTACTAGTGCTGTGCATTCAACATATCGATGATCAGACACCATCCGCAAGGCCTTCACCCTTCACTTAGGACCGACTCACCCATGTACAAGCGCTGTTCGCATGGAACCCTTCTCCACCTTGGCCTTCAACATCTCTCGTTTGAATATACGAAATCCACCAAGATCTGCACCAGTGGTGGCTCCACCGCACGCCATACACCCGCCAGCCCTGAGACACGTGCGAAGGGTACATCACCTGCGATGGCCAGGTATAGACCCGACGCTCAAGCGTCATCCATTTTCAGGGCCAGCTCCCAGCAATGATGCAACCAGCATCATCCACATTGATCCCACTCTGGCATTGAAGTCTCCAGGAATTATGACTGTCTGTCGGCGACATGCGGCATAACGTTTGAATCGAATCCTCGTAGAAACACTGCTCGACTTCTTCCTTTCTTAGCAGAGTTGGAGCATAAGCAGTGACAACTGTGGCACAAGTATTTTTGTCAAGGGGTATGCGATCATTGACAGCATTGGGAAGCGAAGATAGTTAGATGGCGAGTGAGTTTGAGATGGCAAAGCTGACTCCGGACTCCCTGCAGTCACCACTTTTCTTTTCTCGACCAATAAAAAATTGTAGTTCTTCTCTCAGATGAAGCACAGCAGGGATGCAGCCTCATCTCCTGTAAGGCTGCTATGTCTGCCATGTCTGTCTCTCTGTTCAAACGGACCAGCCTAACATATTGTTATGGTTTTGGAAAAACTTACGCCGGGGGAGAGCATACATGGACACGTAGGTGACCCGAGGATCAGTTATTACCTCCGACGCCAAAGGTGAAGGAGGTTATGTTTTCCCCCCTTTTCTGTCTGTCTGTATGTTTGTGTGCAGGATATCTCAAAAAGTTGTGGACGGATTCAGATGAAATTTGGTGGACAAGTTGGTTGTGTGACAAGGACAAAGTGCTTAGATTTTGGTGAAGATCCGGATCCTCTTGATTAAGGCGACCGAGCTTACCACGAGCACAACGCCGGACTGATGCGAGAGCCAATCCGTTGGCGAATTATAATATCCCGGCTTATCGACATACGGACATTGCTGGACCAATGAAAAAGGACAACCATGGGCAGATTGGAAATATATTTCAAAAAAAATAATAATTTATTTTCAACAAGCAATATGTGGTACAGAAAAGGAGGGAAGGGAACTCAAGGGCTTTAATGAAATCAAAGGGCAACCGGAGCAGAAAAAGGGGAAATGCAATAAATAGCAATCAATGTGTGTATTTACAAAAAGAAAATGCACATGTTGCAGCCTTAACTTAACCTACCCCTTACATCCCAGATAACACAACAGGATACCCTTCAGACACTCGCACACACACGTGGAGAATTGGGAGGGACAGGGTGACTTCAGCCTCCTGGTACGTGGAACCGTCTCCCTCCCCAGCTTAGTACCGCTCTCCCTGCTGCTCTCATGAACGGCCCTGTTACTGCACTCCACAACCAAGGGTCCACGAGCTCAATTGGAACCGTGAATGAAAGTGTCTGGGACCAGGGAAGAAGCAAGAGTGATGACAAGGGCATAGAGAGAGAGAGAGCGCGAGCCAGAACCTCAGGCACATTTTTATAGTCCCTGGCGGCAGGCAGGGCCAAAGTGCCATACCGAAGATCTCCCGAGGTGGCCTGGGGCCAGCTATTGGGCCACGTCAGATCTTACGAGCTGACCCCATGCCAGAAATTGGGGGATGGACCCCCACAGTCCTGCCCATTCCGCTGCCCGTCAAGATATGTTCTCAATTGACCCTTCCGGCTGGCACCAGGAGCAGAGCTCCGCAGTTACCATGGGGAAATCACTTTTACCCCCATGCACCCGAGACGAACCTCACATTTCCAAAAATGTCCATGGCACAAAGTCAGGGAATGGGGCAATTATTGCGGGGGGGGGGGCTGTCATGTCCTGGTCCGTATACCAGTCATGTTCAGGTGGAGAGGAATGAACGGGGGATTAGGGAAACGAAATATGGAACAGGGGTAGATGGCAAGAAATTGCAGTACAGGGTCGACATCCATACAAACGAACAGAAAAACAAGGACTTGGTAGGGCTTTAAACAATAAAGGGACATTTGGGAATTTGGCGTGCATTTCTAAAGTCATGGCTTCGGCAAAGGTTCCAGAATGCTGGTGTTATTCGCACATGCCGAGAAGCGATGGCAGTAAAACGAAGCGTGCCCTACGTGATGACGGCAGTCAGGGCACACGTCATTACGAGCTGATGTTGCTATGATCCGAACGGGTTGAGAGGGGATGCTAGCTACCCAACCCAATGCATTTAATTACATAATAACCCCTATAGGGAAGGCGCTATTCTTAAAGTACATTACGGAAATAACTATTCTAAGAGTCTACGTGCTGTGTGCATTTCAATTTCAGCATACGGTTTATACAGCCGTAACAATATTGTTGTGGATCCGGGGTTCGAGGCTCGCCATGGGGGGGGGGAAGCACTCAGGACCCTCCCAAACACCTGGTCCTGAGGCCGCCAGGTACAGATAGCTCCACGCGCCAGCGGGTTACTAAGCACCCACGAACACCGATTGGTTCTGCCAATTTTGGCAGGGTTACACGACTTCGCGTGATACTTTATGGCTGAACCAATCGTGTACGGCTGAACCAATTGGGGTCTCGTGCCCTCAACGCACACCCGGATTACTACTGAGCGATAGCGAGTGTGTGCTGGCTAAAAAAACAAATCACTTGGGGTAGAATTTCCCAACGAACACGAACGTGCGGACTTTGCAGGACCAATAGAGGAAAAGACAGGAAGAGCTGGGTACAATTATAACAACCAATTTATTCTAACAAATGAAGTAAAGAGCATGCAAATATTTACAAAGACACAATAAAGGGCACAGTGCAGACTTGTACTGATATAAAGAACTTCTACAATCTTAACTTTCCGCTATACAAGACAGGCACCATCAGACACATACCCCGAGGAAAGTTAGAGCGCAAGACAGTGAAAAAGTACGAGGTGTTGATCACCTCTATTGTACCTGGCGCAGCCGACAGGCCCACGCTTCCCAGTTTCTTAGGAGGGGGAGGAGGGAAGGAAACTTATGGTGTCTCAGGTGTGTGATTTGAGGAGTGATGGGGTGCAATGGAATGCAGATGATGTGCAGAGAAGGAAAAATGGGAAGAGGTGTGTATCTGTGGGATAGCTCTGAAAAGAATGGTCGGTTGCTTTTTTCTGTCCACAGAAGACGAGATAGAAGATGAGACAGAAGGTGTGGGAAGATAGCCTACCAATGAAGTGTGAGAAAGTCTGGAAGTGTTTCTGATATTAGTCTGATAACTATGATCAGTCTGGTGCTTGGTTTGCTCACCCACCCAGTGCTCTGCTCCGCCTTCTCAACTCCGCCTTCTGCCCCGTACCGTCGACCAAGCCAAAGTTGTCTCTCTCAGTGTGTCTGTCTCTGTCTCTCCTTTGCAACCCAGCACTCAGAACCACTACAACTCCTTCGCAGGATGTTGAACCGATTCTAGCGCATACCTACACTTTGAGCTACACACCAGAACATTCCAAACACAAGCATCTGTAATGGTAGGTAGCGTCCGTGGTTCCCCAATATCTTTAAAGGACAGTGGAGTGGTGGGTGAGGGTTCCAGAGGGGTGGTGACTGTGGTTGTGGCATTTGTAGCAGGTGTGGTGAGGTGAAGAAGCATTGCAGCAGTTATGGTTAGGTAAGCGAAGCGTTGTTGCGGTTATGGTGAGGTAAGTGAGCTTGAATGGATTTTGGGATTTTTATAAGGCCATTGTGGTTATAAGAATGTTGTGGCTGAAGAAGATCTGAGGTGATGGTCGGTACAGGAATGGCATGAAGTTTGAATGGGGTTGTGGCAGCACATGCTGATGAACTGTCTCTTATTAGTAATGCGTGCATGCTTGCATGAAGAGAAGATCATGTGTGCAGCAAAGTAAATAAAATAGACAACGGACAGAAAGACCTGCCGAAAAACCCTCGCAACGCATTTTGTCCCATCAACCCACGAGACAGACGGGATGGGAGTAATGCTTCCCCTCATGGCGAGACATATCTCAAACAAATACCAATGAAATAATTCCCTCGGGACTGCTATATGTTGTTTGCCATAGGCTAGGGGGAGTGCCGGCTTCGCAGAACTGCAACAAAATTGTGACGGTTGTGCAATTGGCCCCAGAGAAAGAGCACATCACACATCGGTCCTTCGTTATTTATTAGTATATGCCAGTTAGCCCTTTGCCCTGTGTCTGGACTAGAGGATCTGGGATGGGAAAATGTGTTGTGGAATAATATACAGTATGTGCCATATCGATTGTTTGTCTTCCCATTTTCCAACTTTGCCCCCTTTAAATCATTGGAACTCCAGTGACTCATCTGGCAGCCATAATCTACACACGCTGCCATAGCGCAACGGCATTTAGCATTGGACCACGTGCTTTACGATTTTCCTTCTGAAGACCTTCCTTTGATTATTATGAACCCTTTTGCTTTTAGAATATTTTATTTTCCTTCTCTTAAAAACTTTCCTTCTTCTTCATTTATCAACAATTCCCTGCAATTGTCCTGGAAGTTTATTTCCACGAGTTTCACCCCTATAAATTACCTTTCCCCATACCCCAGTAGGTTACCCTTGTTTTGTTTACTTTGGTTATTTATTTAAGAGCCCAGTTGGTACATGAAGATCTGGGCGACGTGGGACTGGCGACAGTGGCAGGAAGCGGCTGCTGGAGACTCACAAGAACCTTCGGGAACAGTCGAGAAAGATCAACGATCATGTGGACCAACAAAGAGAGCAAGCAGAGACCGTTCTCACTCCGCCCCCAGCGGACACGAATACAAGGCTCACTAGCAGAACAGTGAGCGGCAGCGGGTCGGAGCAAGAGGAACAGAACGGGGTCGGTTCACGAATGGACTGGGTTCGGTGAGTGAACGAAGCGTGAAGGAGCCAGCTTGCCCTCCTGAACAGCAGCAGCCGTGGAGCCCAATCCAGTGATCCTTCAACAACTTTAATACGGGACCCAGACTGCGGCACGAGAACTACCAGTCTTGCAGTTTTCTTGTCCACATCCCACTCTGGCTGATGCATATGCACACCCCAAACCCGCAATCACCCCTACACCTCCCTCTCCTGCACATTGGAATCGACACTGGCCAGCCCTGTCAATGTCTGGAAAGAGTGGAGTCGCACCTATATCCCGAACTGCTTCTTGTCTATCATTCCCTATATAATTTCCTGGTTTGAATGAAGCGCCTTGTCTTGTGTCTTGAGTAAGGTTGTCTAAGAGGAAATATGCGCTGGTAAAATAATCTGCTCTTTTGTGCCTTTTTGTGAATAATTGTAAACTAGCAGTGATGGGAAAACATGTTTTAAATGTCAACTTGATCGGACACATGGTATGGCAGCCAGAATTTTTTTTATTTTTTTTGATCTGGGTTCTTTTTTATTTTTTCGAATGAGGTTCACTTGGCTGTGCCAGCGCACAAACACGACACAAAATACACCGCGCAAAACTACACAAAAACCACACAACACAAGTTCTGGTGAGGGTCTGCAATGTCTGATTGCTCTTTGTAGTTCATGAGAGCTGCTCACCTCTGTGCTCCCTTTCCTTTTCTTTACCCACAACGGTCATGATATTGATCAACATGACCCGGGGACACACCTGCCCGCTCGGATAGAACACCTTTTCCTCCATATCCTGCTTCTTATTGGTCTCACGTGCACGTACGAACGGGTGCTTCACGGAGTGAGTGTCTTTCTCCACTTGCTCGTGACAGCTGGTGAAACCCTGTGGACCTCCTACCTCGCCACCACCGCCAATCACCAGCGCACGTGGAAAGGTAGCGCCCGACGGTATCGGGACCAGCGGCAGGACGGGGCAGGACGGCTCAAGGAAGGGCACTACCGGGGAGTCTGTCGGGGAGTCCACCGAAATCCCGGGCTCGTCATGATCCACACCGATCCTTCCCGCCGCATCCAATGCCACCACGGGACCAGGCTGTAGGGACGGGTCATGCCCCAAATGCAGGTCTATCGGCACGATATTCGACGACCCCATGAGAGCGGTCTTCGGCCCCCCCGTCCACCCTTGGACGCCGCTGTCTGGACCATCCGACATCTCAGCCAGGCCGTCCGAATCATGTCGCTCGGGGTCGTGTCCGTCGGGATGATCCACATGTGTCGCGGTCACTTCCAGCACCACACCAGACGGTGTGAGATCAGTAACGTCTGCAGCCGGGCGGCGACCCCCTCCGGAGCACGTCGCCAACACCGTAGGCTCGGTCCACGAAGGGGTTCCATTCACTGGGTGGTGAGAGATCGGAATGGGTAGAAACTCTGTTGGTGGGGGCACCGAGACGCTCCAGCGCGGGTCTGGACCCTGGTCCTGCGACACCGACGGCTCCTCGGACTTCACGAAGCTGGTGACGTCCAGGGACCCCGATGGTCTGTTTGGGACGCGACCTGGAGCTGCGGCTGGTGGGAATGCGAGCGAACGGTCTTCACGCTCACCCTCCAGGCCGGAAGGGTCGAGAGACGGTTCCACCCCGGGGTTTAAACTGCCGTTCGTGTTCACATCCTCAGGTGCTGATGATCCATTCATACCGAACTGCTTGTCCACACGCGCCCTCTTCAGCACGACCTCGACCCGGTGCACACCCTCTTAATTCACACACCCTCGGCACACGGGCTCGGAGAAGGTCCAGATCATCGCCCGGGCCGCTCGTGGAAGGTCACACAAGGAGCAGGACCGGCGATGTTCGGCCATCCCGAGCACTCGCTTCGCCATGTAAAAGCCTCAGGCCTAGTCAGGATTTCCCCTCTGAAGAATGATCGAATGGTCTCCGAAAGGAAGCGTTCGGTCCCTCAGTTGCAGCAGAAGATTCGGTGTGGTGAAGTGGGGTCGGAGGGGGAGAGCAGGATGAAAACCAAACCGGTGAAAACCCGACGTGACGAGAACTGGGCCGACGAACCGTCTGACGAATCGGCTTCGAGGAACTGAACGTTTCTTCAGAAATCAACGGGTTTTTTTTATCGCGAGCTCGGTGGTGACGTCATCCAACCGCTTCACCTCGTGATTCTCTCCCGTGAAAAACCGTGTGGTGAAAACACGTTTGTGTGAACATTGTAATGGGATAGAAAACACCATTCGGTGCTTCATGGTTAATTACAAACCTTCACCAGGCTGAACAGTTCACGTTTTGTGTCCCAATGGCCGCTGACAGGCCGGACTTGCATCCACACCTGATCGAACCAAATTTAAACACCTTGTTCTTGTCAGCGAACCCACCTCGTCCACCGAGGTTCGTCCGAACACGTAACCACGTTTTTTATTTTTTTTTAACAAATCGTGCTGTATATCGTTTTCGATCCCATCTCTCTCAATAATGAAGAAACACTTTCAAAATTTTAAATTCGGATCCGGATTCGGACCTTCACCGAAATCGGATCGCTTCGTCCTCGTCACACAGTAAACCCGTCCGCCGAGTTTCGTCCGAATCCGTCCGTCATGTTGGGAGATTTCCTCATCACGGACAAGTACGAGGAGGTGCAACATGTCACCTGGACACGTGGAACCGAGTCACGTGGTGTGCTGTCACCTTAAAGGGAACCAGAGAATCATGAGATGAGATGGAGTGTGTTCATCACACTCACAGATGCACACGCTCGGTTAAGGCCCTGTCACACCTTGACGATTTAGCCAACGTATGCCTGACTTGTGCAAAATTGGGCAAAAACGCCGGCACACGTCGAATACGTTATGGGTAAGTTTGTATACGTTAAGAACACGCTGGCATACGTCGTAGTATTCTGGAATACGTCGGAGAACGCCAAGCTGTTAGACAAATTTTCCATGCTTGAAATTTCCCGACGTATGCCAGCCTATGACTCACACGTTCCGCATAATGCTGGCCATAAGTTGTCGGCACGTTACGCGATCGTTGACACACGTCGACACACGTTACTCATAAGTCGAAGCACGTCAATGTAATGGTTAGCGTCAGTGTTCCGGGACTCCTTGGTTTTTTGTTTTTTTTTCTTGGGTATGCCTACAGCTACGCTGAAACGTCAAGGTGTGACAGCGGCTTCACACTTCGATGTCTCGTGCGGTTATGACTTGAATCGTCGAGCCGCAGCCTATTAATAGCCTACGCCACGTGATCGTTCGGTGATACGCTGCCGCACTATGCATAAGTTAGACTATCGTTGGGCATAGGTTGTGAACGCCGACAACACGCTCAGCATTCGTTGGTATAAGTTATCTATATGTGATTAAAACGTTCTGTGTACGTTACTAATACGTTATGCATACGTCCAACACGTTATTATACGCCCAAAAATTGAAAAAAACATCAATAGTTCAGCGTAAGCCAGAGTTTTACATACATTTTGATACGTTGCCATACGCTGGCTAAAACGTCAACGTGTGACAGCGGCTTTAGAAAGATCACCCACGGTGGACAAAAGTAATATAGATCGTCACCTGGTGTTAATTAATTGGCCACAGGACTCAAACTCAGGATCTGAAGATCCCAAACCATCATCCTCATCACTAAGCTAACACCAACTGGTGTTCAAGTGAAACACCTGTTGTAGTTTGTGCAGCTCCACTCGATTGATAATTAAATAATGATTGCGTCACGAGATTGGGAACGCAAAACGTGGAGATGAAAATTAAATAATGATCACTGAAGGAAAGCGTAAATAAATTAATTCTCCCGTTTCCATGGCGACAGAAAGAGCGCTCGCTCGCCCAGAAATACGTCACTGTGCTGAGGCGAAGTGCACGTGTGGTGCACCGAGCGGAGAGATATACCGACGTTTCGGTTGTTCACCCTTCGTAGGAGAAAAAGAGCGCAGGGTGAACACAGGAAACCTCAGCTTGTGCTTCGTACGTGGTTCGCGAACCTCGATCTTTCTGTCCGCCAGGAAAGATCGACATGAACCTTCACCAGGAACTCGAGTTCTTCCTTATATATCGGGGAGGGAGGAGTTATACGGGGAAAGTGGGGAGGGGAGGGGAGTGTGCTGTATCACGTGGTTGGTTTTTCGTATATCATGACTCGCCCGCTCGGGGTAGGAGGAATGTACATCCGGGCACGCAATAAAGCGGAGTTACTGCTACACTCTCACTCTCCGTGTTCCGCTGCACCTCGGACATTACAGGGAGTTATATGGGGAACGTGGGGACGGAATGGGAGGAGTTATACGGGGAACTTGGGGAGGGGAGGGGAGGGGAGGAGTTATACGGGGAACTTGGGGAAGGAGGGGAGGAGTTATACGGGGAACGTGGGGAGGAGTTATACGGGGAACGTGGGGAGGGGAGGGAGGAGGAGTTATACGGGGAACGTGGGGGAGGGGAGGGGAGGAGTTATACGGGGAACGTGGGGAGGGGAGGGGAGGAGTTATACGGGGAACGTGGGGAGGGGAGGGGAGGAGGAGTTATACGGGGAACGTGGGGAGGGGAGGGGAGGAGTTATACGGGGAACGTGGGGAGGGGAGGGGAGGAGTTATACGGGGAACGTGGGGAGGGGAGGGGAGGAGTTATACGGGGAACGTGGGGAGGGGAGGGGAGGAGTTATACGGGGAACGTGGGGAGGGGAGGGGAGGAGTTATACGGGGAACGTGGGGAGGGGAGGGGAGGAGTTATACGGGGAACGTGGGGAGGGGAGGGGAGGAGTTATACGGGGAACGTGAGGAGGGGAGGGGAGGAGTTATACGGGGAACGTGGGGAGGGGAGGGGAGGAGTTATACGGGGAACGTGGGGAGGGGAGGGGAGGAGTTATACGGGGAACGTGGGGAGGGGAGGGGAGGAGTTATACGGGGATCGTGGGGAGGGGAGGAGTTATACGGGGAACGTGGGGAGGGGAGGGGAGGAGTTATACGGGGAACGTGGGGAGGGGGGAGGAGTTATATGAGGAACGTGGGGAGGGGAGGGAGAAGTTATATGGGGAACGTGGGGAGGGGAGGGGAGAAGTTATATGGGGAACGTGGGGAGGTGAGGGGAGGGGAGGGGAGGGGAGGGGAGGAGTTATACGGGGAACGTGGGGAGGGGAGGGGAGGAGTTATACGGGGAACGTGGGGAGGGGAGGAGTTATATGGGGAACGTGGGGAGGGGAGGGGAGGAGTTATACGGGGAACGTGGGGAGGGGAGGGGAGGAGTTATACGGGGAACGTGGGGAGGGGAGGAATTATATGGGGAACGTGGGGAGGGGAGGGGAGGAGTTATACGGGGGACGTGGGGAGGGGAGGGGAGGAGTTATACGGGGAACGTGGGGAGGGGAGGGGAGGAGTTATACGGGGAACGTGGGGAGGGGAGGGGAGGAGTTATACGGGGAACGTGGGGAGGGGAGGGGAGAAGTTATACGGGGAACGTGGGGAGGGGAGGGGAGGAGTTATACGAGGAACGTGGGGAGGGGAGGGGAGGAGTTATACGGGGAACGTGGGGAGGGGAGAGGAGAAGTGATATGGGGAACGTGGGGAGGGGAGGGGATGGGAGGAGTTATACGGGGAACGTGGGGAGGTGAGGTGGGAACGTGGGATTGATGGGGAGGGGGGAGGAGTTATACGGGGAACGTGGGGAGGGAGGTGAGGTGGGAACGTGGGATTGATGGGGGAGGGGAGGAGTTATACGGAGTACGTGGGAGTGCCCGTGGGGGTCTGTCCTCCCACCCCTCCCCTTCCTCAACCCACCCCCCCGCCCTCCAGATTCTCACCCCCCCCCCCGCCCCATTAGTGCATGTTGCTTTGGGGATTCCCTCTCTGGGCACGTGTGTAAAGTGTAAAAATGTAAGTTCTCTCCACAGTTGACTTGTAATACCCATTGTCATCACCACCAGGTGGCGCTTCACGGTACACATTTACATGGAGAGTTTACATCGACCCTCCCCTCCCGAACCCCCGTGACTACACATGAAACCAAGGAGCCCGTGTTCACCACCGTGTCGAACCTGGTCCGTGTGCCAAGTTTGGTGGGAATTGGTGTTACACACACACACAAATATATTTATTTATTGGAAGATGCTTTAAAAAATAACTCCAAAGAAAAAGAGAAGCGTCCACGTTTGGTGCTGCATGTCCCACGCAGGAACTGGAGGAAGTGACTCTTTTATTATATTATTACGTCACCGAAACCTCGTCACAGACGGATTCCGTTCCATGAGCCCAATATGACAACCAGTGGAGCCTCTTGTAAGAGCCGGATCCCAGTCGATGTACTCCATGGCCTTACCTAACGAGGCCTACAAAACGAGGCCTTGTACACGACATTTTTGGTGTACACTACTCCTTGTGAAGAAGTCTCCTGATTTGTGTACATGTCTACTTTGACGTACAAACACCGTGTCAAAACTTTTCAGGTCACAGTACCGAGAAAAACGTGACGCGACCGCGAGGAGGAGCACAAAATTGGTCCTTCAGTATTAATATATTGATAATAATTGCATGCTTTTTATTAAATTGTTCCAGTGTAAATAAGTATCTGTGAATCTTTTGATTTCACCCCTCCCCCCAGTCCCTGATTTCCCCCCCCATTCCCTGATTTGTCCCCCCCCACCCCCCCCCCCCTCTCTACCCTTCGGTTGCACAAATAAATTAATGGATGCACACCGAGAGTGTGGACCACAATTGGTCTGGCCAAACCAATGGACAGGTGAGCGTTTAAGACAGAGGACCCTGCCAGGATTGGCTGGTCTAATCGACATTCATACTTGCTTCACAACCCATTTGGCTGCGGAGTTATCCATAGCGCAGCGGCCTACAGGGCCGGAGTTTGGGGTACGGACCGGGGCATCACCCTGTAGTAACCCCCGAACCCGCGTCCCCTCGTCAGTGGCAATACAATTGTACTTTGGGTGAATATTGGTTTGGCTGTTGAATATCCTTTCGGGTCGTAATGACACGAGCCAAGGGTTTACTGGCTGCAGCAATGACAAAAACATGAGATAAGAGACACCGATAGTGGCTGTCCTGGCTTTGGCAATAATAACAGCTCGAGATGTAAAAGACATTGACAGTTTGTGGAAGATATAAAGCACCAACAGTTTGCATCAAGCAGAAGAAAGAACAACAAAGGGACAAGGAATGGAGGAAACAAATGGGACAAAGACATTCTCCGGAGCTGCTACGCTGAATTTCATGTGGCGAAATTCATTTTAAAACGGACTCAAACAGTAAAGAAGGAATCGGGGGGCTCTCGGTGTCGGAGTGGCGACCCGTCCAAAATTGTACCCAATAGCCAAGGAGACTGCTTAGGCAGCACCAATGCTCTGCACAGAGTATGGTCCCAATGGATGGATGGATGTGAACCTGAGATGGTTCAGCGACTCCCATTCCATGACTACAAAGAACCGACTTCACCCTGCCATACACGTTGGTTGGTGGAGATTCAGCTTCACTTTTTAGGTCATACCCAGTGAGGTATCATCGTTGCTCAACTCCCTCTACTCGTCAAAACTAGTGGTCAGACACTGCACTGGTGTTGTCTCGGACACGATTTTGAAGCAGGTATCTTGTCAATGGCACATTATTGAGAAGGCAGCCTTGCCTGTTCCTCCACTGTCTCCTCATCTGCAATTACCCATTGTCCTTCACAACGTGCAGTCCCGTCTTCAATGTCTCACACAATTTAATCTGTGGACTCAGGTTCTACTTCATACTTCTATGATTCAAGGCTTCACCCTCTGAGAACTTTTACGACATGACTGGCCTATCGACTTTATCTTGTGCACACCCTCTGGACAAGATCCTGTTGAACGTGCTCACAGCCAACCCTTCACCAACTTGACTTGTAACCTGCTGCAGTTTCTTTTACAAACTGTTTGCTTGAGATAAGTTGCCACTTCGAGCTGCGTTGTTATCCGTGATGGTTGTACGTGTTTAATTTGGGGAATCTTTGGAAAGACATTAAGGGTTGCTTTTAATCAGTGTTATTGTTTTTTTTTAAGATAGACAGTAGGGATGAATAAATATTGCTTATAAAGTTATCCTTCTGTTTCGTCGTTTGTAGGTTTCCCCTGTAAAACAACAAAACAGGGCACATTAGTGTTCGTATTTATTTTCTACCATAACACCCTCCAGGTTACCAGTGCGGTCGCTCAGGTGCCTCGAGGTGGACACGGAACAATATCCATGATAGCTGTACATATTTCTGCTAAAATGTTTCTTGTATTGTCAAGAAGAGTTCGAACATTCCATGATGCCAGAAAGACTGGCTTCCTTTTAACCGTTTTAGCCCCACTATAACGGAGATCGGCTGACCGTGGGCAGCCAGACAAGTATGAGGTGGATTCGCTTTGATTCCCACTTTACTCCACCCTTTATTTTATTTTTTTTGTATACCTTGTCGAGGGTCATATGAGAGCTAACACACAATGCACATCAAAGGGGGCATGAGACAAGAGGGACGGGAGTGGGAAGGAAAAAAAGTGGGGAACAGCGACGTTAGGAGATCTATGGAAGGGAGAGGGATGGGGCGAGGAACACGGGGTATACAAGATGGACATACAGGGACTTTCAGGAAGGAAAGCAGGGAATTTGAAGGAGGTGGGTTTGGGGTGGATTAACGAGGGTAGAAAAGATCGAGGATTTGGATGGGGGACGATAAGAGGTGGTGGTGAACAGCCGTTTTGAAGGCCTGGAGGGAAGAATGGGATTGAAGAGAGTGAGGAAGTTTATTCCAAAGGTGGGAAAAAAGAGGAATGAAAGAGTGAAGGTGAGCAGTGATTCGTGATTTTGGTAGTTTTACCAGAAGGGGGTTGTTGATGGACATTGAGCGCCCTGCGGAAATATGGTGGGGACAAATCACAGACAGAACAGGGGGGGCGAGACCGGAGTGGAGACGGTAGAAGACAGAAAGACCACCGACCTGCCTGCGGTGAGAGAGTGAGAGGCCCAAAGACTCAGCCTCATCGCTCGCGGGAGATACCAATGATCCGAAATGCCTTGGTTTCTACAGCGTGAAGCCGAGAAAGGTGAGAGGCAGGAGCACCAGCCCATAGTGGAGAGCAGTACTCCATCAGGCTGCGGACGAAAGCTTTGTATGAGGTCAGGAGCTCAGGTGGGCCGAGGAAGGACTTTGCACAATGGAGGATTCCCAGTTGGCAACTGGCTTTGGAGAGGCCAGGTTATAAATGTGGCTTTCCCAGGAAAGATCATGGCAGATAGTGAGACCCAGAAGCTTGAAAGAAAGGACTTCTTCCAGAGGATTGTTGAGAAAGTGGATGGGGGTGGGGGGGGTTCCAAACGGTCCTTTTGGAGAGACATAGTGAGAGTGTGAGATTTTTCAGGATTAAAAGACATGTTCCACGTGTTGGATCAGTTTGTGATTTTACCCAGATCTGCAGAGAGTGAAGAAGCTTCTACTTGCCGGTCTGAGGGATGACTGATGGTATGGCAGAGGGTGGAGTCATCAGCAGAAAACTCAACTTTCCCTTTTATTGAGGTTCCCTGGAAATCCTGAGCAGCCAGTGCAATCTCTGAAGAGGGCTGTCTCATCAAGACTGATACCCAAATGCCAAATGCCTCTGATACCATATAGTGGGGCAGATAACAGCAATTTTTGAGAGGAATCATGCAAATGATGATACAAGCATCAAATTTGGCACATTTGTTCTCCAGGGGATTCTAATCAAATCTGCCTGATTGTCCATTTGAAAATCCAAATTTTGAAAAATTTGAAAAAAAATAAAAACTTCAAAAAAGTCAAGATCACGAATCAATGTTGGATGCTGGGTGAGATTGGTGAATGTTTCAGAAACATCATCAAAGACGTTCCAAGTCTGCTATGCAGTTTTCTTCCCTTCACCGCGGAAGGCAGACACGACGTCACATCCAGTGAACGCATGGAAGTATGGGATCCCTCTAGCTTTCTCAGGCCTTATTGCAGAAACTACCTCATGGACTGGAATCCATCATGCATTGGCTCCTTGGCCAAAGGCAATCCACATGTTCTCAAGACCTAGTTCCTGTAAGGATGGCAGTACAGATATTGCTATGACTAGTACGTTCGTGTCATTCACCTGAATGATAATGGACTTGCTACCATCCGTCGTTGCATCCCTGGCATGTACAAATATTCGAGTGTCAGCTTCTTCATGACAACATGGAGACACAGCATCCAGTGACTTCCTTGTGTTGCTAATGGCATC
Organism: Eptatretus burgeri; assembly: GCF_056783735.1. NCBI lineage: Eukaryota > Metazoa > Chordata > Myxini > Myxiniformes > Myxinidae > Eptatretus > Eptatretus burgeri. Next base: position 11,272,146 of record NC_140973.1, on the reverse strand, counting down.
TTCTCCTTTTGTGACAATGACTGTGCTTGTCGTCTGTGCTTCACACATCTTTTCCGCAAGGAAGTGAAACAGCTCAGTCTTGTTGCTGTCATCTCAAAGAAAGCTTCTCCAGCTACTTGGGGTCTTACTGGTTCCTGTCACTCTTCTTCTGATTCCTTGCCCCCTTTTCGACCTTGCCTCGGACTTCAGACTTGACTTCTTGTACACATCAAACACTACGTCCACCCTCTCGTACCTGGCACCATAGGATTCCACCTTTGGGATGATGTCTTCTTTAACATAGTCATCAAATATCTTTGAAGTGCGTGGAGGTAGGGCATTGATAAGTGCTGAGCGATCAATGATGACTGCATCTCCCCCTTGGTTCTCTGTCTGGGATGTTCACTTGTGCTTCAAGAATTTCAGCCAGCTGTGACTTCAAATTTTTTAGAAGTTTTTTTTTTTTCAAATTTTTCAAAATTTGGATTTTCAAATGGCTAATCGGGCAGATTTGATCGGAAAGCCCTGCAGAACAGAAATGCCAAATTTGATGCTTGTATCATAATTTGCACGATGTTTCTACTATCTACTACACTTATAATGTAAGGCCATCACTCCCCAGCCACATGCGTGTAGAATGTAGACTATTGGCTGCCAGCTGCTCAAACCTACCAACACCGCCCTTACTCCATCGCCACAAGACCTTTCCTGTACTCCTATAAACTCAAACTCCTCTGAGCCACCGAATGATTGTGGAAGATTTTAAGTGCCTGTTTGTGGTGCACAGGGGTAGCCACACTCTCTGGGCTCCTATATCCTTCATCAAATGGAAAGCAGGTAAACGACAGTTGGAGAATACAGAAACAGCACCAAAATATCTGAAAAGATTGGCTTTCATCAAATAATGTCCTTAATCTACCATTGGCCTTCTTGAAGCTCATCAGCCAGGAAACTGTGCCTTCACCACTGCTGGCTAGTTGAAGGGTTACCTCTCCTTGGTGGACTGACTTTCAAGTCTAATGGACCCCCACCCACCCTTCCCACTCTGTCCCTCCACCTCAAAGCAGAGGTTAACAGGATCTACCGCGAGAAGCTGGGGATAGGTCTTGGCTCTGAGAAGCTGTAGATCCAGGGAGGACTAAGAGTGCCTCCATTTCATCAATTAATTTGGCTATGGCCCACCTGATAAACCTGATGAGAGACACCTACCTCATGACACTTTGGACCCCTGAGCATAAATGTGGGCTCCATTAATTAACACGTCTAACTTGTGAATTAACTTTTGATTAGTGGTTACATTGCTGACAGGTTCACCTTCACTCGCACATTGGAAATACTGTGCGTTAATTGGATAGACCGAGTACACTGGAACTTTCTAAATGAGGATGAATCTGAATATAATTTGTGAAAATATTCTTCTTTCCTCTGACATCAAAAACTATCCCTTCCTACCATTTTATGACAAATGAAAGTTTATGTTTTACTCGGATATTTTGACCACAATTGGTGAGAGAATTTCGAAAATGAACCCAGATACAGTACAAGGTTTCAAACTGACCTGGACTCTGCCTTTCCTGTCCATCTGGCACGAAATCCAGTCGGCCATGTTGTGACCCAATGGGATGGACAGCTAAACTTTCAGAATGGTGACTGTGAATTGTGAAAGAGAGCAATTCAATTATCACTTCATTTCATCGAGAGTACTTGAGGGCCACAGTCAAAATTCTCTTCAAGCCTGCCACTGGGAAAAGCAATGACAATTGAGATCCAGTGTATTGTCGGTTGAGGTATTCATTTGGCGGGCATGACAGATTGCTCTGGATGGAGTATAGATATTTGATTGGTTTAAAGGTTTTGTGTTGATCATATACCCTGCAGAAATATTATATAGGATATAATGCAAAGGTAATTTGGTCCATCACACCTCTGTGACATCCACGCTCCATCCCACCCACTGGCAGGCAGGTTGTGCTAATTTTACACTGAAGTCCAAACCTATAATTTGGCCATGATGCCGCCACACAATGGCCTACTACTTTCAAAAGATCATATGGGGGCTTTAATCCGAAGGAAGTAGTGTTCAAAGGAATCTAACCCAAACTATAGAGTTCAAAGGGTTGCACTCGACCAGCGGAGCTATTCTTACTTTTATTCCACCCTGCCAGGAAGTGAACATTTCCTGTAATAACTTTTCTGAGATAATTAAAATATATGGAAAGTTCAATTTTTTACATGAGCAATAAGCATGAAAGTGGCTAATTTCCAGCACCCAGCTAATGATGAACAATTAACACCCACATGAAGTGTGCCGTTAATTGCATGTGCGGTGCAGACATCCTTTGGCGGTGCGGATAGAAAAAGGCGACGAGGAAGCGTTAAAACACAGGATTCGCAACCAAGCGTGAAACAGCGTTGGGCAGTGGTGGTCTACACACCTTCCGAAAGCGTGGTGCTCAGGTGGGACGTTTAACGGCAAGTATAGTTTTGTGAAACTCAGCAGGGTTCTTTTTTTGTGCAGGAACAATGCATCCACCACTACCACGACCAAGCCATTGAGGATCAGGGAGATTGCCATGGTCAATTCCATGACATTGCACTGCCAGTGTTGTTATGCATTATACTGATGGGGTCTTCAAACTCCAATTTGTATTACGTTCACAATTTATTCAAAAACATCTAAAAGGCTCCCCACTCCGTTTCCCAAAAAATATACTCCCACATAATTGCATCCACACATCCCCTTGAACCCCCTCAACCCTCCACTCCCTCCCTATTTTCACCTCTACAAGGTTAAGATTCAATCTCCTCCACTTCACCCTATTCCCACCATTCATTAAATTGTGCAGACCTCGCTATCCTGCCAATCAGAGCAAACTCACCCACCAGGGAGCTAAAATCGGCTGAGAAGCGTAACAAGGGACAGTTCAGTGAAATCCTAATATTAAAAGCTTCCTTTTTTGTCTTGCACCCTCTGCCCTCTCTTGCCTCTGTCCCTCCCAAGTTTATGCATGGCGGACACGGTCTCTCAATGACAATGATCCCATTAAACTCACAAATCCAGGCTCACTGCTCACCTCCACTCATTTGTATATTTTCTTTCTCATGTAGAATCAACTTCCACAGTCTGTTGAATCCTGATGATTCACAGGCAGGATGATTAATCAATGTGTGGACCGTCCCTCGGATCGACGTTAAACTGGGCGTCCCGTCTGTCAGCATTGATTGTTGGACGTTAAAGATCCCACGGTGTTCTTTGCGAAGAGTAGAGGAGTGATTGCCGACTCTCCCTGAACAAATTCCAAATTCCTCTTCGAGCCTACGGGGGGGGGGGGGGCGGGAGGGGGGGGAACCGCATCAGCGGCACAACTGCACCCAAGCAAATGATGCTATCCACCACCATGTACTGCATACGAAAGAAGGCGAAGAACGGAGCATTGGGGTGCTCATGTCAAGTTGTGAAAGTTTCTGTGGCTGGGAACCATTCTTGGACAGGTCGTCACTCTGTCAGAGTGTCTGGAAAGTTCCAACGTAGGCAGGCAATCACCCAGTGAGGTCTTTCCCACTCCATCACCAAGCTGCTGCCATCTGGATGCCTCACGCCAATTTATTCTGCAAAGCGCTTTATTGCCACCCAATGCCTTTTGCACATCCAAACCATTTGTGGAAGCACTTCCTGAGATTGATATTGTCCAAAATAGAATTGCAAAACTTCTGATAAAGAATCCTAATGCACAATGCCATTGGATACCTTTTTAGCATCTGCACATCGTGCAATGTGTTTCTGAACCTACACCATCCCATTTACCAGTGCACTTGGCAAAGGTTTGTTTCAAAAGTACTTGTTGGTTTCGAACTTTTCAAAGCAAACACAGAAAGATGTCCAAGGGAATGAAAAATAAATAGAGTTGAATTTTTCAAATGAAATATAAAAGTATGACTTGTTCAGGTAGAATGGTAAAAAAAAATGTTCGTTCATGTACCTTCAAACATATTTACAGAAAAAGGCTTCATTCTTCAAACCACTCTTCATCGTCTCTCGTATTTACCCGGCCAAACATAACCATTTCCACCCTCAACACTTTCCGATCCTGATGCAAAGTTCAAATGCGCAGTGTGGGTCCATGTAGGGAAGTCATTGCTATAAAGTTTGACCTCCTGTAACTGATTTCCAACAGCCCTTGTGGACAGCTCACTATCAAAGCAATTGATGCTTGGACCCACATCCTCTCGCTTATAGTAAACAAGTTCATTTTCCAGACAGAAGTTGACGCTCACTTGCTCTGGATCACTGACACTATCGCTTTTGGTGTCCTGCCTTTTATCTCGACACTCTTCATTGAACCAGTCTGGATTCTTGTTTTGACAAACCTGGAAATTCGCCAGAGACTGCTGTAGTCGTTCACCAAAAGCTTCGTTGCTGTAGTCGGATGCAGAGATTCCTAATGAGTGCAATGTGACACCAGGGGAATGCTGCTCGAGGCCATGTAGCCGAAAGAACAGCTCCTCCAAATGGTCCATGAGGTGGTATGTGGGAAGAGTGCGGAACACATCAGGAATGTCCGTCTCTTTGCTCACATCCTTGAAGTAAGCCACCGCATACTTACCCAGTGCCGAGACAGTACCAAAGTCACTAGAGAGGATGGTAAGTGCAGGTGTGAAAAGGTCACCGGTGGGTGAGCGTAGGTCTTCACACAGCCGTATTGGTTGTCTCATGCCACAGTGTGCACGCCATTTTTCCATGGTGCCTCGTGAGCACAGCAACAACACCATGCCGTCAGATTTATCGATACGTGCCATTTGATAAGACAACCACTGCAGATGTCCAATGCAAGCAATATTGTGCATCTCCCACAAATCGAGCGTCACCTCCACACCACAGCAGTGTTGCAGCAACTCCGCCAGTCGTAGCACAATGTTCTTGTAGAGTTCGTGGTCGAGAGAGTACAAGATAAGAACCCGTCTTTGCTTGCTGGTCTGCAATGGAACTCGCTGTTCTGCGCGAGCTGTGCCTGTCTGTGCAGACGTGGCATTGTCTGCACCTGGAAGAAGGTGGGATATGAAAATGAAGAGCACTTTGATTTCCTATTTAATAACACAAACACCTTTCTTTATCTACAGAAAACAAGTATTGAAAATAATTAATACACCATTAAATCTAAGGGCAAATCTCCTTGGTAGACATCCACACACATTTTAGGGTGAATGCACGCCTTACCCTTGTTGTAACGCAGGACAAAGATGAGTGTGGGTATCAGAATAAAGCTGGTGATCAAAACGAGAGGACAAAACCAAAGCCATATATTTGGTGGAGCTGGTGTAAAAGAAGTAGGCCGAATTGTTGGCCATGGGATGGTTGAGGGTTTGTATCCTGCAACAAAAGGCATCATGTCTTGGTTATTGTACGAGGCTACCGGAATTATTCAAAATCATTTTTACTGCAGCACCTTGAGAGCCTTGCAAAACCTGCACCTCCTCATGATGAACCATTATTGGAACCAAAACAAGATGATTAACACACTTTCTATTGCACAACAAAACACCGACCAGGAGCTATTGAAGCATGCCAACCCTGAGTCAGGAAGTGGTACCTCTTATCCAGCGATAAACCCGCACTGAAAAAAAACACCCGCCAAGGACGGGGCAGAGTCTGTGAGTGGCAAATTCGATTGGTCGTAATGACATAAAATGCCATAATATTTTGTTCATGGGTTTTGAAAGTGTAATATTCAATTGAAATAAAATTAAAGATTTTGAAAGTTGAAGGGGGGGGGGGGGGAGGGAGGAAAAAAAAGACTTATTTTGGAAGTTTATCGTGGTTGATGCAGCATCTTTTACACCAACTTATTTAACATGTAACATTAGTTCTTTGTGCCTGTTGTTTAAGTCCTTAATGACATCCTCAAACACAGTAAATTTCCTGTTTGGAATGATTTTCAATTTTGTTTGACTCCCAGACAGGCAAAGTTAAAAAAAAAAAAAATTATCTCCCTCCTCTCTGCGCATGCATGATCGGGACAAATTCAGAGCCAAAATACTGATAAACTACAGGTTTGTTTTCTGATTCATGTTCTGATTTCAAAATGGAACATTTAGTTGAAATCAAGTTGTTCCTCGATCATAAACTGACGTTTGCGGATCGACAGACAAAGTGAACTAATTGCTTAAAACCAACTCTTTGCTTCGTGTGTGTTGAGTAATAAGTAGTTTTCAATAGCCTTGGACCAATGCATTGCAGTTATGATTCATAATTATGTTGTAGAATATCAGTATAAAGCTGCAAATAACGAACGTTCTTGTTGAAAAATAAATATATTATCCCCACATGCGAGAGAGTATCCATAATCATACAAAATAGCAAGTCGTAGTGTAAATTGAAGGGTAAAGAGCATTTCCCCATCAACCCGAAAAGTCAATACAGCATGTGCACAGTGCAATATTAAATGCCCCAGAAACGGTATAGGGGTGGGGACAGGGAAGCGATTCATTATACATATGGGCAACGATAAAGTAGTGTGTGCGGTCGAGAGCAAATTACGACGATGAAATTAGAGGAAAGTCAGGCAAAATGATAAAATGGCTACAAAAAAAAAACATCCACAATGTACATAAAAATTAATTTTCACAGTGTTGTAATAGCCCACTCCTGACAACATTTTGAAATGGGTATATGGTCCATCAGGCCTTAGGCCTCAGGATGGGTTGAACGGTCTGATTGGCCAAATAGTAAATGCTGCAATATAGGATGAAGATGATCACTCAGTACCATTAAGTAGCGATTGGCATTGACCTTCCCTTCTAAGAGAATTACTGCACTCAAACCATGCCAGGAAAATGCACCCCACAACATTAGAGAATCACCACAACCATTCACTGTTAGAATCAAGCACTCAGGGTTGTGGAGTTCTTGAGGTCGGCACCACACGTGCACTTGTCAGTTTGTCAAGAACATGGTGAAAGATGATTCATCTGACCTTATCACACATCTCCCCTGCTCAGTAGTCCATTGCCTGTGCTCTTTGCACCACTGGACTCGCAAACGTTCATTGCCAGATATAATAAGTGATTTGTGCACTGCAACCCGACTATGGTATCCCACTCTGTGGAGTTTTCGGTGGACTGTTTTTTTATGAAACCGGCTGCTCACACCCCAGGCTAAAATTTAGTCTAATCTGCAGTTACTCACCTGCTTTGCCTTGCACTTCAAATTAATGTACGGATATCACGATCCTCAAGTATGTGCTTCCACCCACGGTTACCCTTTACTGATGATGTCTTTCCCTCGGAGTTCCACTTCAACATCACCTTGGACACCATTGCTCATGAAACATCAGAAAGTTGAGCTGTCACTGAAGCTCCTGCCAAACACACCCCAACAATCAGCCCTTTTTCAAAGTCACTGAGGTCTCCTCTTGCAGCCATGCTCGCCATAACTACAGGCAACTCGGCCTGTGCAGATTTTTTTATACGTAACCCGAAGCATACTGGGATGTTATTTGCTTAATTAAGTTATTGTTATTTGCTAATTTAGTTGCTTTCAATACCAATGGCATCCCTCATTTACCCAGGTGTTTCCATTTTTTTTGTACACTACCTGTTCATCGGATTATTTTTATTATTTTTATTTTTGGCACCGAATGTGCCATTGTACACCGCCCAAATAAAGAGATGTGTTGACTGGTGCGAAAAGTCTGGCCAAAACCGATAATTATGCGCAAAAACAAAAACTAAAAAAACTTCATTAATTTCACTTTTGTATTAATAGCATAATTAAAGGGTGTCAGTGGATGGCCTACAATTATGCACACTCACCTTTGTCTAGCTGGAGTTCAAAACCTGATCCAGCTATAAACTGTTGCCCTGGTCACACGCATGTTTTTGCTTCATGTATGTACATCGGATTATTTAACACTAGCTGAAGTACCCGGTAATACCCGGGAAATTTGCCCTATTTTCCTCACGCTAGTTAGACTGAGGCATTAGTTGTATGGAGAAAATTAGGAAGGCTTCTTTTATTCCTCAGATTTATGGAAGGAAGGCTTTCCTCATTCCTCATGCTGTCGTAATCCTCAGAGAGGTCATAGTTGAAGGTGGCCTTGAGCCACTCAAGGTTTCTAGCAGCAGTGGCAACTGTCCTTGATGTCCTGCCAAAACCCGGACCAAGAAAGCTGGAACGCGAGTTTTGTGCTTCTCTCGCCCGTCGGTGTGACGCTCTATTTGCAGTTAGGCGACGCTCTCTCTCTGCAGCCGATTCTGCTTGCCTGGCTCGTTCATGAGCAGATATATCAGCAGTAAGACGACTCTCTCTCTCTCTCTGCAGCCGACTCCGCTTGCCTAGCTCTTTCATGAGCAGATCTATCAGCAGTAAGACGACTCTCTCTCTATCTCTCTCTCTCTCTCTCTCTCTCTCTCTCTCTCTCTCTCTCTCTCTCTCTCTCTCTCTCTCTCTCTCTCTCTCTCTCTCTCTCTCTCTCTCTCTCTCTCTCTCTCTCTCTCTCTCTCTCTCTCTCTCTCTCTCTCTCTCTCTCTCTCTCTCTCTCTCTCTCTCTCTCTCTCTCTCTCTCTGCAGCTGACTCCGCTTGCCTGGCTCGTTCATGAGCAGATCTATCAGCAGTAAGACGACTCTCTATCTCTCTCTCTCTCTCTCTCCCTCTCTCTCTATCTCTCTCTCTCTCTCTCTCTGCAGCCGACTCTGCTTGCCTGGCTCTTTCATGAGCAGATCTATCAGCAGTTAGCTGTTGCCGTGCGTGTGCAGTTCGAGAATTCAAATAACAGGAGGAGAATGTGTATGTTTAAAAAGTCAATGAATATGAACATTTTGTATTTCAAAAAACCCTAGCGTTTTTAACCATGAAGCCTTTTGTTATGATTAATACGCCGGCGCACTATTCAAAAGCCTGTTTTTTTAATGGAATATATATATATATATATATATATATATATATATATATATATTCATTTTTATGGAAAGCCACTTAGCACATCCTGGAGCTGAATGTTAGGTCGATATGTGTGTAAAGTTTCATCAAGATCGGTTCACTGGTCTAGGAGCTTATTGGTTACAAACAAACAGACAGAAGGACTGCCATTTATATAGTAGATACCGCATCGGTAGGGGACATGTATTGCAAAGCAATTCTCGCTCTTGCTCATCTTCAAGTTGTTTTACACAAAGGGATACACATAAAAGACTATGCAGAATGGTAATTTTACACAGGAAGCAGGAAACATAAAGGGGTGGAGGAGGGTTGGGGGGTGGGGGGGTGTTCCTACCTCTCCTCATGTTTGTTTCAGTATACAGTATTTCACTTTGGATGATAAATGGTTGTGGGATAACCATGTTATTAACCTCTATGGGGTATATAGATGACTGTAGATTTAGGCTCAGGCTCGTTAATCATGTCAGGGCTGCGATAATTGTATATGATGCCTCAAGAACGTCAGGTTTCCTCCCTTTCAGTTTAGTGTTAAACAGCAGTCGTGAATGTTTAAAAAGGTAATCATACACGATTGTGGTCTATAATATTTTTTACTCCCGACGAAACGGTATGATAAGCCATTTGTAAACGGTGCTTGTCCAAGGAGAAAAATTTTTTGGCTATTTTTGGCTTCTTTGGAAGAAGGCTTTGGAGGACTTGTGAAAATAACATTTGTAAAACGGGTTCTTATATCCGTTACAGATACAGAATAATTGCTCTGCATTGGACACAAATCATTACAATGCCTCTGCCGAAAGGATTTACCGTATTTTTTGGACTACAAGTCGATGTGGAGTACAACTCGAATTCACTAATTTCCCCATTTTTCTTTCCTTCATTCATGGATAAGTCGATTTGGAGTAGATGAACCTCAATCAACTACAGTAGTGAGCAAAACTGAGTCAGAACAAGAGGCGTTAATTCCTCCCTGACACTCACAATACATCGCTATCTTTGGTATTTGCAGGGTCATGAAAATTAATGAGCTGTTTTGTGCATATTATTTGAATTACATTTTTGTAGGACGACCTTTCAGATAAATTAGGAATGTAAATACATTCCTCCAACTTATCCTCAACGTTCGTCCACCAAGCTTTACAGCCTTGATTATCCTTATTGGTACTTTTGGTCGTCCGCAGCGTATCCTTCGTTTTACACCAGCCCTGAAAACATTTCACATATTGATTGGATGATATCGCATACGTCAGGGAGGAGTTTAACGTTTAATTGCTCACCCATTTGGCAAATGTTCTGGACAATGATTTCTGCACAGAAGTGTACAACATTTTTTTAAGTTTAAATTTTTAAGTACTGTGCTCTTTTCTTCCCAACACAACATTCGGCTTCGTATAAATATTCGGACTTCCCCGGTGCTCTGATCGCAGTGGGTGTTTTAATTTAACGCGTTTGCTGTAGTGCGTTTTATTTTAACAATTATACAATTCATTTCAGAAAAAAAATTAAAATCACACTTTGCAACTTTTTTTCATTTATGCAAGTCAACGTCTTAAACCATTGACGAGTTGATTCTGTGGACAATTTGATTTCTGGACTTTCTGGGGAAGAAAAAAAGACACGCTGAAAAAATACGGAATATGTTCGAGTATACATAATGTTGCATGAAATAGCGGTTTTTGTAATCGTTTGGCATTTTGTGTCATGGGTGCTAAAAGTTGTGTTTAATAATTAATAATTGGGCCTGCTACTTGCCTGGGATGGCCACCTGAGTGACAGCCCGTTGGTTCACGCAAGGTAGATTCCGCAGAATGACGGAGTAATTTGCACCCCGCTGCACAAGGAAACCGGAGAAGCTGAACTTCCACTGCGGAACAAGATAATCACGTAGCAAGTGTGCACATTGTTTAGCTGTGATAGTTTTGGCTCGTATTCCAAGGTGAGCTGCACGACTGGGCCGTGTCCATTTTTAATATAACCACTCCACTACACGTCTTTACAACTTTCTTCATCAATAAAATGCAAATGCAGTTTTATCATCGGTGAGTACCTTAAACCATGATCTAACCACAGCTAATCTGTCTCTCTGTGGTGCACTGCCCGAAGGCAGGTTCAGCGCTGCCCCGCCGTAAGGATTACAGTGGGTGGTTTTCCTTTTCCCTAACCGGATGATTCAGGGCAGGAATTTGGAATTTGTTCATGGTGCTGGTGATAACTCACCTACACTTTGCAAAAGACAGCGTGGGTTCTTTAACATCCATCAAGTAATGCTAGCAGATGGGACAACCAGCTTAATGTCCATATGATGGATGGGCACACTTTGTGATGGAACTCCCGCATGTGAAGCACAAATCTGACAGTGTATACATGGGCCAAGAATCGCAGTGAGGCGAGACTATTGAAAAGGCGTATGTACTACCTCTGTCCAGTGTGACCACTCCTTGGATTTTTTTCACAAGATCTTGACTATTCGTTGTTCCTCTTGGCGTCTTGGTTTTCTATTATCATCGCTTTTCCGAAACCTTGTGAATTCTCGGCTTTTTTCATTGGCTCACCTTGGCATTTATGAAAATGAGGAGTGGTCACACTGCCTCTGTCCCATCCTGTTGGGCAGCTCATACCTATGACTGTAACGACATCTAACACAACTTTCACACATGAGCCCTTGAATGGAGAAAACTTGAACATTTCAGCGTGTGTTGTAAGGAGATGCTTAAATGCATGCTGTATGATCTACAAAGAAATTCGCCGATGGCTGAGTGAGTTTTATCACACATCACACCCAATCAGTTTCAATTATAATGGGACAAAAGAACCAACCGAAACAGGGTAGTAAAACTTCCAAATCGATTAAAGATACGACAGGTGACCAACTAGGTGACAACTTCCTGTTGCCATCTCTTATGGCTTTGATTGGTCAGTGTGCATTTGTATTTGTTCAAACATCTACGAAAATCCTGCTGTTGTTCAGTTATGCTCACCAAAGCTTATTACACGGTCCAAGCAAGCAAAGTACTCACTCTTGTGCCACGCTCGTCCTTTGTTTGCATTGTGAAGTTGTGATGATAAAAGAACCACACACACTTCATGCCATCAGCACCCACTTCCTGTAAGCAAACTTCCGTCGCTTTCACAAACTGGATGCTTGCTGGTGAGAGAACGAATATAGTTGGGGAGAGTGAGCAACAATACGAGTCCTTCCCTTACATACGAGCATGTTGCTTCGTCATGTTCTTCCTTTATATTATTAGGAATAAAAGCAATGCCCAGAGATTCTAGACACGGTATATTTGTGTACGACCCCAGGCCAAAAGCCTGTTCGAATTCAAAATATATGAAGAGATCTTGTTGAAAAACAGGACAGCCTGTTAATGCCAATTCAAAGGATGACGCTATGTGGTACAGCATCCTGCATAGGCAGCATTTAAAGGAAGACAACTTTGTATTGAGGTTCCATAAGAAAGCCGTCCAGACAAACACCTGCAGCGTAACAGCAGCATTAAACCCTGAAAATCACAGTTAAAGATTTAAATATCTCCTTTGCAATTGTTTTCAGGCTCAACAATGCAAGTAAATTAGATTACCATGTGAAAAAAAAAACATTTTCACACTGAAATTAAACCTCATAAGGTCATGCAATGCTTAAAAAGTCATGGGACATCGTGAGAGGAGTTATTCGGGCGAGGTCGAGCGAAGCGAGGTCGAGCGAAGTGAGGTCGAGCGAAGTGAGGTCCAGGCCATTTATTCCTGATATGTGAAGCACCTTGAAATCTATGCCGACAGAACACGGACTTTTTGGAACACCAGTCGCATTTTTCCATCCAATCATGATGTAACTTTGTTTAAAAACAAATGATCCGTGGGCAAGCGCTACTATGTTCAAAGTGTTGTGTCAATTGCTCAAGCGGTTGTGGAGAAAAACGGATTTAAAAGCTAATAAAGGTGAAAAAGTGAGGGCAGAAAAAAAAGTAAGGGCTTCAGCTTGGTGTTCCACAACATGTTCAAGGATGGCTGTCGATGCCTATCGCTAGTTTTATTGGAAATAATTAGGCACATGAGGACATGAAATAAAAATCCCAGACACAAAGACAGGCAGAAAACACCACAAACTAGAACGGCACTCGGGAGAGCACGGACCTCCGCCAGGCTGAACAGTTTACGTTTTGTATCCCACCGATAGGCCGCATCTGGATCCGGACATGAATCAAAATCTAATCGGCTTGTTCTTGCCTCCTACCCAACTCGTCCACCAAGTTTTGTCAGAACTAGTCCTCAAGTTCTTGAAATATCCTGCTATATATCGTTTCTGGACCCCATCTCTCAATGGTAAAGAATCACTTTTTTAAAAATCCCCAAAAAATTATCGTATCCGGTTTCGGATGTTGAACAAAATGGAATCAATTCATCCTTATCAACCACTCAACCTGTCCACCAAATTTCATCCGAATCTGTCCACAACTTTTTGTTAAATCATATTATATTGTTGTGGGCCGGGGGTCGGTGGCGAGGAACGACCGCTAGACGGAGCAGTTGGGCCGTCTCCCACCGAACACCCGGAATCGAAAGGTCGTCACCCCGGATAACTCCGGAGTCGACGGGTCACTTAAAGGACTGTGGTCACCAATATTTCGAAGGCGTAAGGTAGGGTCCACTTGTCTATTCCAATTTACCCAAGTACTCACGCCGTCTAGCTAACGGGGAAGCCACACCCTTGGCCGACTGTCCGAACCGAGTCGCATGTACCGACTCGGGTCCGGCGTAACCGAGCAGGAGTTACCAGAACCGTGCCGGTCCCAATGACAACTTACGGCACAGACGGCCTCACTATTTCTCAAACCTGCACCGTGCTAGGTCAATGGAAGAAAGCACAGACAATGAGCTGGTACATTTAACAATTGGGGTTTATTTTACAATCATGAGGGAGACACAGAGCAGACTTAATCACGAATATGCAATGTACAATGAGCAATAAGCACTTAACAATTCTACTTAACAGACTGGCAACACACACACACACACACACACACACACACACACACATACACACACACACACACACACACACACACACACACACACACACACACACACACACACACACACACACACACACACACGGCCGGTTGGCCTTATTCGGCCCTTCAGCCCGGGAGGATAGGTGAACTGGAGGGTCAGAGTCTGGCCGGTACCTGTCCACCTCGTGCGGTTTCTTCGAGACGAGCGAACCAGCAAGCACAGGACCACGAAACCACCAAAAAGAACCCCCGAACCAGACACTCCACCAACAAAGCGAGGACCCCCGGAAAAGACCGCAGACCAGGAACAATGGTGACCCTTTCTCCTCTGACAATTCCAACCCAACTCCAGCCAACACTCAGAGGAGCCCAGCGATTCTTATCCCCCCCCCCCCCGTGACGAGGTGGGGTGACCGGTCCCCTGAGGTAATCTTTGCCCTGATTGGACAGGGTTTCGTGGGGTGATATCTGTCCTCTTCTGATTGGACAGGGGGAAAACCCTGCCTTTCTGGGGCGGAGTCGGAGCTCTGAGGTGATGAGCCTCCTGATTGGACAGGGTTTTGTGGGGTGATGTGCTGGCCATCCGTGATTGGACAGGGGGGAACCCCCTCCTTTCCTGGGCGGAGTCGGTGTTCTGAGGTGGGGAAACCTCCGCTAACGTCCGTGGTCGAACGCACATGGGCAATGGCGTCGATGGTGTGGAGAGGTGGAGGATTGATTGATTTGGGAGGAAGATTTAAAGATGTAAAAAACCTGACTATAAAAGAAACCCGCAGCGCACATGAAATTAACCCATGAGACAGAAGGACGGGACCCTAACTATAAACACATACTTATCGAAATAACTGAACTGCGGGGACTCTGGCTGTTGTGTGCAAATGGCTGCCAGATTCGTAACACTACCCCCCCCCTTTTCTATAGACTCGTACCGAGTCGTAAATTTTTGTGTGCCATGCAGGTGTAGGTTTTTCCTCCAGTATGTTTTACCTACAGATCCGAGTGCGACATTCGAATACATGTCTCAAAAATAAATAACCTAGTGCGCCACGTAACTAAACTATCAGACTCACACGGACAACTTAACTAAATTGCCAGCGCTAACACAAACACACAGGTGGGTTTCAATTTATTTACAACTTTAACTATTTACACTAACCATGGCCCAGGACCTGCTCTCTGTGGGAAAAGAGGCACAGCAAAGTCAACAGTTTTGTGTGGGTGAGTGCACAGCAGCATAAAGGTCAGACGTCTTCAGGGCCTGCTCAAAAGGTCCCTCTTTTTGTCACTGAACCTTCTTTTTCATTCCTGGCTGCTGGAGGCAACTCACCCGAACATAGCAGGCCATGTGCCGTCCCACATGCCATTTGAACTGGCCTTTATAAAAGGAGGAGGTAGCCGGGCTGCTCAATGCAGTCCCTGGCTCATTTGAATGAAGAATGGACTGGATGCAAAAACACAAATGATGGATGGTGTGGCTGCCTGCAGGGCAGTCTTTGCAAACACACTGGGATGGATGGTCCTGGCGCACATGGATGGTTGGTGACATGGGGAGGTCATGCAACAAGGGCGAGCAGGCATGGGGTCAAGGCAAAGGCAGGCAAGTGAAGGCATGGCAAATGCAGACCGGAAGATACAGCACAACAGGCCGGCATATGAAGCTGGCCGACCTCTGGTCTGGTCCGTGAGGTCCTGGAGGGAGTGCGGTGGTGCCGGCCGCTCTGAAAACGGGCTCGGACCTTCCCTAGTCTCCCCCCAGCCAATCACCTTTGCTTGTCTTTGTCCATACCCACTCCCTTAGTTTGCGACAACAAAATTAAGACTTTTCCCTTTTTTATTTACTTTTATTTGAGGATTATTAGGGTACTCACTTTATATATTTGGGAGGGTTTATAATTTTTCAATAATTTTTTTATTTTCAAGAATTGGTTTTTTTTCAATATCCACTTTTTTATCTTGCCAAAACGAAGTTTTTGCAAGATATGTTAGTCAGCTTTTTTTTTTTTTTTTGTTTGTCTGTAATCACGTATAAAAAATTCTGCAGAGCACAGTTATTATTGGAAATTTTTGTAACTTCGCATATCAGAGGCCTATAGAGGTCCCTTTCAGCGCATAAAATTTTCAAGGTCACTTTGTCGCAAATCAGGGGAGTCGACGAAACCCTTATTTTTTGAGTAATTTTGATCGGATCGTCTTCAAACTTCATGGGAATATAGTTCATGGTCTGGCGCTCAGCTGATTAATTTTTGGTGGCGATCGGCCTTGACCTTCATGGTTAGCACTGGAGGTCGAAAGTTTTTGACCCCAAGGTCAAATTTTGAAATCTTAGGTACCATATCGTGTAGTACGTCAAATTCAACACATCGATGAGTGCTTTCTTGATATGTCAAGCTTGAGACATTATGACGTCATTTGGTGACGTAATGAGGCAAACGCATATTTTTCATGGTTACTCTGTAGAACGATTCTCATCGGAATCTCTCGTAGGCAGATATTCCTCAAGGAGTCGCTCCTGGTGGATAGCAGCTCTGTTCACCTCAGTGTGACCTTAAAGAAGCCACACGTGGTCACCTTTTGGCAAGATACAGGTCACCCTGAGGGTGACATTGGTTTTTATTTTATTTTTTTTCCAATTTTTTCAATCCACTTTTTCAATAATTATTATTATTATTGTTTTTTCCTTATAATTGCTTGTCCCCAACCCCCTTACTGTCATTGTCCGGCTAACCTATCCGACCTGCCTACTCCCAACCCCTAAGATCCTTCTTGAGGGGAATAAGGAAGAGACAGGTGGATCTGTCTCGAGGCCCAATTGAGCCTCAGAACAACCTTCACAGATTTCAGCAATTTCCCAAAGTGAGTCCAGCGGCCTACGGGCAGCGAAGGGATGGATAGTGCGAGGGGGTACACATTTCCTATCCGTCCTACCCTTTATTAAAGTTTAAACTATCCCCGGGGCTTTTCAACACGCCTGTCTCTTGAAACTATTGGTTCTAGAAGCCATGATTCTCATCGCCTGTGTTGGTGCCCGTTATAAATTTTGGGCCTGGCCCTCAAATTTTCTCTCGTGCCCTTGCACAATTTCGTGGCTGGGCAGCGTGGCTCACTTGGCAGGGATTCCCGTCTGCCGAACTCAAACTACGGCACCCCTGGGCAGCTGAGGCTGTCTCCGAGCCAACCTACTCCGCATGAATGCGGGGAGTGCCCTTCCTGGCTACTCCCCCGTATATGCCCACGTGGCATTTCTGGTGCTCCGGGTCCCTTTCCAAGGGTCGCCCGTGCTCAGTGCATGCCTATTCGCTGACGTTGCCTGGTGGGTGATGATCAATAGCCTGTGCTGATTGGTGGTGCAAGCCATGGAATTTCCATACCACGTATGGTGTATTGCCATTGAGCATTCCAGATGTCCACATATGGCCATGTCCCCAGCATGTTGCTACCTTTGACACAGTAATGCTGCGGTGTGGGCCGCGAGTTGCTGAATGCTGCTCAGAATGGAAATTCACACATCGACAGATCGTACAATGGGGAAATGTTGCAAGAATCTAGGGAAGAGGAAAGATGGGACTGAGACATGAAGAATGGGGTGGGGAAGATGAGGCTCTTTCTAAACATGTGCTCGACACATTTCTTTAACTGGCAGAGTACCTGCCGTATGGGTGATTTTGTTCCAAGCATGCAACACGTTCTTTTGATGCATACCTTTATTTGGGCGGTGTATCGGCCACTGACAGCTCTGCATCAGCAAAATAAAAAAACACTCAGGTTACGTGCATGAAGCAAGAAACACCTCACTGTACAGGAAAACGTGGGGACAGGAATACTGTATTGCAAACGGTGGAAACTTGTAATACCCTCCTCCACCTGGAGGTGGCGCTACACGATACACATTTACATTGGGAATTTGCGTCCCCCCTCAACACCCACAAGACCACCGTCAAAGATAAAAACACTCCTACACAATGGGGTCATGCTCATCCTCTGTAGCAAGTCTGAATGTAATTGGCCCAGAACTGTAGGAGTAGCGTGACACACACACACACACACACACACACACACACACACACACACACACACACACACACACACACACACACACACACACACACCTTTATTTCAGAGAGTACCTTTTTGTGCCCTGTGAATAAACTCATCAACATACCATCAGTCTTCATCCTCCAGCCAATAAGCAGGAACAATTGACCACCTGGTGTGTTGTTCTGCAGCACTGGCTTAACTGAGTCTATAAGTGGTGGAGTTGGTGTCCATCTGGAACCCCCTTTACTGCAGTTTGCCATTTTCCTTTCTGCAGACAAAGTAACTGAATAATTCACCGCTTTGTCCAGTTGGTTTTCTTTGCAGCAAATGCATAAAAAAACGAGATCAATTTAAACGTATGATGAAAATCATAAAGCATAACTGGTAATGTGAGGTCCTTTCTCAAGTTAGATTACATGGACCAAACTCAAAACATTTAAATAACTAAAGGGGGAGCACTTGGGAGAGTGCAAAACCTCCGCCGCCAATACCGCTGGGTCACTCAAATGAACCTTATATCTTATTCATTAAATATGATGTCAACAGTGCTCACAGAGTTACAGTTCTTTTCTCCAACATTTTTTTTGGGGGGGGGGGGGGGGGGTTGGAAATCACTTAAAACATGTAGAAATGCAAAAAAAAAAATTTTTCTCTAAATTTTTTTTTTGGGGGGGGGGGGGGGGACGGGGGTTGGAAATCACTTAAAACATGCAGAAATGCAAAAAAAAATTTTTATCCTCTCACAATTTTTTTTTGGGGGGGGGGACCAAGTCCAAAATCTAATAGCATGATCCTTGGACCATACCGAACCCCCCCCCCCCCCCCCCCAGTTTCGTCGAAATCCGTCGAGGAGTTTTTCCGTAATACTGTTCACAAACAAACAAACAAGCAGTCATAGACTGGTACTTACGAAATCGTCAACTTGACCTCTGACCTTGTCTAATAAAAGCTGTCTCTCGAGAAGGTAGCGACACAAACCAGAAGTTTCTATGATGATTCTGTACCAAACCATCAAAAATCGAATGTTTTGGATGTTTGACCTCACTGTGATCTTGACCTTTCACCGATTTTGACCAAAATATAATCAGCACTAGCCATCAGCCTCCTGAATCACGTGATGTAATTTGACATTGGTAGCTTCTTCCGTTCTCGAGTTATCTGTACCAAACCATCAAAAATCGAATATTTGACCTTGCTGTGACCTTGACCTTTGACCGATTTTGACCAAAATCTAATCAGCACTAGCCATCACCCTCCTGAATCACGTGGTGTAATTTGATATTGGTAGCTTCTTCCGTTCTCGAGTTATCGTGCCTACAAACAAACAAACAAACAAACAGAAACGGAAGGCATCAATATACTTACGAAATCTTTAGATTTCATAAGTAACAAACAAACTAACAAACAAACAAGCAGTCATAGACTGGTACTTACGAAATCATCAACTTGACCTCTGACCTTGTCTAATAAAAGCTGTCTCTAGAGGAGGTAGCGACGCAAACCAGAAGTTTCTACGATGATTCTGCATCAAACCATCAAAAATCGTAACATCGACCGAAGCAAAAATCTCCATTTCTCCACGCAATTAAACCTTAACGTAACTCAACGACGCGTCTGCTCGAGCGCACTGCATCACGTGACGACCCGTGACGCGTCGAGTGAAATATTTTTCATACAATCTTAAAACGTCTCCAAAACATCCGATTTTTACCAGAATTTCGACAACCGAGTTTTAAGCGTCCGAAGCGATCGCAAAAACCAAAGACAAAATTAAAATCGAAGTTAAAACGAACTCGTAACGTCGAGCGAAGCAAAAATACTCCATTTCTCCACATGAATTTACGGAATTATGTTTGACCTCACTGTGACCTTGACCTTTGACCGATTTTGACCAAAATCTAATCAGCACTAGCCATCACCCTCCTGAATCACGTGGTGTAATTTGACATTGGTCGCTTCTTCCGTTCTCGAGTTATCGTGCCTACAAACAAACAAACAAACAAACAAGCAGTCATAGACAGGTACTTACGAAATCGTCAACTTGACCTCTGACCTTGTCTAATAAAAGCTGTCTCTTGAGAAGGTAGCGAAGCAAACCAGAAGTTTCTACGATGATTCTGTACCAAACCATCAAAAATCGAATGTTTTGGATGTTTGACCTCACTGTGACCATGACCTTTGACCGATTTTGACCAAAATCTAATCAGCACTAGCCATCACCCTCCTGAATCACGTGGTGTAATTTGATATTGGTAGCTTCTTCCGTTCTCGAGTTATCGTGCCTACAAACAAACAAACAGAAACGGAAGGCATCAATATACTTACGAAATCTTTAGATTTTGTAAGTAACAAACAAACAAACAAACAGAAAGGGGTGAAAACAGTAACCTCCGATCTTCGATGGCCGAGGTTAATAATAATTTTTTAAAAAGAGAACAAAACAAAAAAAATACAAAGCATCTCAAAATGCAAAGCCTGTCCATGTCTGGTTTGTACTCAAACTAAACTTGACAAAAATGAGTCAAAACAAAAGTGTACATTTTATTTATTTGTGTTCTCCATATTTTCATAGTAAAAGGTTTTGTTGAAGATTTGATGACAAAAGCTCAAATGGTAAAAATGTTATGGCCTGGACAGACACACTGGAGATCAATCCATAATAATAAATGTGCGTGCGTGCATCCCTCCATAATTCCAAAACTATGAAACAGAGCAGCCTGAAACTATGTATGCATACCAAGGGAACTCCAAGAGAGTGCTTGAATGAAAACTACATGTTCGGGTAAGTTTAAACACCCTGGTGTAGTGATAGTAGAAAAATCGTGCAAATTTTGATACAAGCATCAAATTTTGCATTTCTGTTCTGCAGGGCTTTCTGATCAAATCTGCCCGATTGGTCATTTGAAAATCCAAATTTTGAAAAAAAAAAAAAAAACTTCTAAAAAATTTGAAGTCACAGCTGGCTGAAATTCTTGAAGCACAAGTGAACATCCCAGACAGAGAACCAAGGGGAGATGCAGTCATCATTGATGGCTCAGCACTTATCAATGCCCTACCTCCACGCACTTCAAAAATATTTGATGACGATGCTAAAGAAGACATCATCCCAAAGGTGGAATCCTATGGTGCCAGGTACGAGAGGTTGGACGTAGTGTTTGATGTGTACAAGAAGTAAAGTCTGAAGTCCGAGGCAAGGTCGAAAAGGGGGCAAGGAATCAGAAGAAGAGTGACAGGAACCAGTGAGACCCCAAGTAATTGGAGAAGCTTTCTTTGAGATGACAGCAACAAGACTGAGCTGTTTCACTTCCTTGCGGAAAAGATGTGTGAAGCACAGACGACAAGCACAGTCATTGTCACAAAAGGAGAAGATGCCATTAGCAACACAAGGAAGTCACTGGATGCTGTGTCTCCATGTTGTCATGAAGAAGCTGACACTCGAATATTTGCACACGCCAGGGATGCAACAACTGATGGCAGCAAGTCCATTATCATGAAGGCGAGTGACACGGACCTACTAGTCATAGCAATATCTGTGCTGCCATCCTTACAGGAACTAGGTCTTGAGAACATGTGGATTGCCTTTGGCCAAGGAGCCAAGGCGCAATGGATTCCAGTCCATAAGGTAGTTTCTGCAATAGGGCCTGAGAAAGCTAAAGGGATCCCATACTTCCATGCGTTCACTGGATGTGACGTCGTGTCTGCATTCCGCGGTAAAGGGAAGAAAACTGCATGACAGACTTGGAACGTCTTTGATGATGTTTCTGAAACATTCACCAATCTCAGCCAGCATCCAACATTGATTTGTGATCTTGACTTTTTTGAAGTTTTTTTTTTTTTTTTCAAAATTTGGATTTTCAAATGGCCAATCAGGCAGATTTGATTAGAATCTCCTGGAGAACAAATGTGCCAAATTTGATGCTTGTATCATCATTTGCACGATTCCTCTCAAAAATTGCTGTTATCTGCCCTTCTAAAGATAATTTGGGGGGAGTGGGGTGGGGGGGGGGGGCTCATCACAAAAAACCCAGAATAAACCCTCCCAAAATGGTAGCGCACCATCTCCGTCAGGCCTCTGTCACATTGCTGGATTTTTAAGCTTCCATTTTGTTTGGTCTGCTCAAAAATGCCTTGCCTTGAAACCACGATCACCTCTCACGGAATAATTAGAGCATTTCATCGAAATCTGGCATCTGATTTCAGGATCGGATCTCGTGGACTAAATAACTGTCAAAATCTGGAGTGAAATCTGAACATTTTAAGAAATCAGTGATTCCTATCACCAAGTGTATTTATTTATTTAAGAACGGCTGCCGTCCCTCCTTCTGCTCTGTCATCTTACTTCATACCTTCACAGGATTGGATGTCACTCTACTGGGACCTGCAATACTTGTAGTAAACCCAAAGATTTGAACCATCTGTTTTTAAAATTCCTTCTATATGATGGACCCAGATTGCGTCTATTTCAAAGCATGAAAGAGGTAGGGATTGGTGTGTCGGATCTGCCGAACATTTTCGGCCACTTGAACCGTAAGCATTTCCGACTATTGCAAGGCGGTTATGACATTTTTTAAAAGAGAGCGGGAAATCCAAATAGTATTATGGATTTTATAAACTAAAGGCTCCTTCGTTCACCGCTGTTATTTATCGGCATGTGGCAGATATAGAGCCTCGCTGCTCTGAAAATGCCATAAAACCGAAAAAGACGTAAGCACTGTCAATGTTAAACACTTTAAAAAAAATAGATCCGATTCTCCTTTGTAATAACTGGTCAATGGACCAAAGTACAAAGTGCGGACCCCGCGGTGTCGTGCGTTGCCTCGGTGTCATCTGGTGTGTTTTTATTTAAACACGAGATTGCATTGTTTCCCCTTTTTGTGCGATCTACTTTCATTTTGGATGTTATTTCATTTCATTAGGAGCTTGGAGTGATGTTATCTTCTATGAAAAGCAAATGAGACGTTTGTTTCTTTGTGACACTACTCCTCTGAGCTCTCAAGGTTAATCATGACAACTTTATAGCATCACTTTTTTTTTTAAGCACAATACACTTTACTTGGGGTTTCCAACAGTCATTTTCTCACAATGCATAATTTATAGACACACGAGCCACCACCTGTCTTGGGGAAGGTGGGAGTCCCAAGGGAGGGGGTGGGGTGGGAGGGGGCAGGGGAAGGGAAGGAGTGGGGTGGGGGGGGACTCAGTGTTTCCTGGCAATGCCGGCTACCTTTGCTTTCGTCCCCCCCCCCCCCACACCTCCTGACCCGTCCTTCCTCGCTCTCGCTACTCACTCTCCCTCTCTTTCTCACGCTCTCTCCCTCTCTCTTAGTATTCCCGTCAGTGAAGTGAAAGGTGGTATTTGCGAATGGTAAATAAATAAGAAAATACGTAATTGATTCGAAAAAATAAGAAAAGAAAAAAACCCGAAAAAACCCAGCCGTCCCATGCTTGAGGCGCTGCAGCACGGCTAATAAGGGCTATTTATCGTCATGATGACTTTATCGCTTCACATTTTGACCCAGTTTTTAATCATTTTCTCTTTAATATCATAATAAAAGGGTTGTCGAAAACTAGATGCCAAAAGTTCAAGTAGTAAAGAAGTTATGGCTTGGACAGATGGACATATACGGACAAGGGGGATGGGCTGAACCGTGTTAAGTTTTGTTTTGGGGGTGGGGTGGGGGGAGGGGGGGGGTTAGACATTGCCATCGAACAGATAGAAGTGTATAGAGTAGCATGCTCTGTGTAAGATTAGGTAGCCAATTTCGATGTAATAAGTAGGGATACGTCAGCTGAAGGATTGTCTTGTTTGAATGTGCATGACGCAGTGGATGCTGCATAGTAATAATTAATTAGGGATCAAGATAAGGTATTGTATATATAACCCCTTTGTAATGACCCACCAGGTAGAATTGGGTGGGCTTGGGGCTCTGCCAGACAAGAGAGAGAGAGGGAGGCGGAGCTACAGACTACCAGTAGCGGCGCTACGGACCATCATGGACTGAGCTATGGATGCCTCGAGGAGCAGAGTGTTGGCCAGAGAGAGAGAGAGAGAGAGAGAGGAGCCTGGATCAGGCAGGTGCGGTGCATCTGGAAGGATCGGGAGTTCTGAGGAGACCTGACTCTGAGAAGGATTGTGAATTTGGGGGGGAAGAGTCGTCTCTGAGCAGAGGAGAGCTTTCCCTGAGATCGTCCTGCCTGCCGGCCTTCACCCTGTCCCTGTTTTGTCTGCCTGCTACCTCCTTCGTTATCCTAACCACCTCCTCAATGTCTCGACCGAGGTCTCGCTCTCTTTTCGGGGCTGATAAGCGTGTAATATCAAAAGGCAATTATTCAAGCTTAGGTATTTGTCCGTTCTCCATCCTTTATAAATGCTGAACATAATGATTTTTTAATTTTTGGCACGACTCGCCCAGGGTTCAAACCGTGCTAACCTACCAGACTCGGAACGGACGCTCGAACCATTACACCACCGAGTCTGGTCATATTTCATACACTTTGTTTACAAAGCTTTTAATGATGCACATTGGCAATATTTTTAATCCTAGGTTACTGCCTCGTCACAGGAACATTTGCAATTGCATTGGTTGAACACTAAAGGCGTCAAAGAAGAAAATGTCAGAAGTTTGGTCCAGTTATTACCGACACCACCGAAGGTGAAGGAGGTTAGGTTTTCATCCCTGTTTGTCCGTCTGTCTGTGTGCAAGATATCTGAAAAAAGTTGTGGACGGATCCAGGTGAAACCTGGTGGACACGTTGGGTGTGTGACAAGGAAGAATTGATTCAATCTTGGTGAAGATCCGGATCCGGATCTGGATATGAGAGTTATTTAATTTTCAAAGTGATTCTTCACGATTGGGAGATCCAGCCAAAAACGATATAGTAATGTATAGCATGATATTTCAAAAATGTATTGGGCCCGATGTGGATCAGGCATTACATGGCGGAGGTATGCGCTCTACCGAGTACCCTTCTAGTTTATTCAATTCTAGTTTGACCTGAGAGCCAACTTCATAAGAAGAAAATTTCAATCGAATACAATCTAATCAATGCCACCGCTCCAACAACGCACTCCAGTCGTGTTGACGGCCGCATCCTGCGAACCTTCTTCTTCAAGAAGAAGAAGAAGAAAAGGCAACTGAACATGGAGAAAGAAAGCAGTTATTGACTCCTTACCTTCTACAGTGCAATTCAGCTCCTGAAAGACAAAAAAACAAATCTTCAATAAGTGACTGAAAAGTACCTCCGTGTGCACAGGAACCTGCAGTTTGGCTCTCGGCCCAATTTTACCTGTCTGTCTCGTGAATCCCTTTTACATTTAGATGAGCAGTAGAAAGTTGGTTCTCAATATTATGAACTTGAATGCCAACCACATGAAAACACGCTTCCAAAATCAATTCATATCCCTCCCCCCCCCCCACCCATCCCGAGGCATCTCTGGATGATAACTTATAGATTCCCTTCATTTGTAGAACCCCCTTCTACTTTGGTCGTAAAGCACTTGGGATAAAAGCAGAGGTCAGACATGCCAGTGGGAATTTCGATCAAAGTTGGAAATAAATAATAAAAATGGAGTGGTCACATCTACGTCACTGAACCACAACAGTTGGGAAAAGTCCCATTCTTGGATCTATCGTTATAGTCGCCCAATTTTACACAGGTCGACCAATAATGGAGGAAGTCTGGCATATCTGAGAGTTGTCACAGTAGATAAAGGTGTTTTAATTTTGGAATTCTCACCATAGATGAGCAGTCAACATGAAGATGAACAGTTCCAACTGCAGTTCCAGTTCCAGCTCCCATCAGCAGAAGCAACAACATCGATAGCATAATCTGACTCTCCCAGGGACGAGGAAACAACGAACCTCAAATTAATACTTTCCAAATCAATTTAATTATTGCACATTCGTTACTTGGTTTGCCTTATTGAGAACCAGGAACAAAGTGGGGTGAAACAGTTGAAGATGGAGGTTGAATCAAGCAATCCCATACAAATTTCATCAATGATTAAAAACAAAACTACATGCACAATTCATTTGCACAAATCAGTTTATTTACAGTGATAAATAATAATAATCTATCTATCTATAATTCCAGCAATCTCTGTATGTGACCGCCGTTTCTCGATGACCACCGGTCCGATTTAATTGAAACTTGCCAGGAATATTGCCGGGGACCCGCGGATGTGCCTTTTCAGGGTTTGATATTAATCGGACAAGCGGTTCCCAAGTTACGGTCATTTATCTGTCAACCAATGACAAGACACGGTGCTATGACATGAATGACGTCACAATTAATGGGTTTTTTTTTTTTTGCACGATTGACGTTACAATTCTTCTTCTTCTTCTTCGTTTGGTATGACGTCACAATCGACGCTGGGGACCTGAGTATGTGCCTTTTCAAGGTTTGATATCGTTCTTCATCTGTTTCAGCTGTTTCCCAAGTGTTTCCCAAGATTTGAAAGCTGTTTTTTTTTCCCCAAGGGTTGAATTAATTGTTGTGCTTGGTAGACATTTGTGAATACATTTACAGAGAGAGGGGGCGAGAGAGGAGGGGGGAGAGAGAGGGGGGAGAGAGAGGGGGAGAGAGAGGGGGGAGAGAGGGGGTGAGAGAGAGGGGGGAGAGAGGGGGGAGAGAGGGGGGATCGTTTTTGTAATCGTCTCGCCTACTCCTCACAAAAGACACCGCGAGTCCACCAACGACTGGTGCTGACAGACGGGTCCTCCGGCTTAACGTCCATCCGAGGGATGGCACACACATCGATGAATCACCCTGCCAGTGAAACACCAGAACGGCTGTTTATAGCTGGGTTGGGATTCAAACCAAAGCGAGACAGCTTGAAGGAGAATGTGCATACCCCCAAGTTAATAGCCTACCGGCCCAAATCGTTATAGTCCAACGTAGGGTTGGTGGAGATATCCACCGCTTGGATATTAAACCCTGAAAATTACTCTTTGGCTGATAGATGATAGAGATGGATTGTAATTCTTAACATCAAGACATCTATCTATAATTCCAGGTGTGTGTGTGTGTGTGTGTGTGTGTGTGTGTGTGTGTGTGTGTGTGTGTGTGTGTGTGTGTCTGCGACCGCTGTTTCTCGACAACCGCTGGTCCGATCTAATTGAAACTTGCCAGGAATATTGCTGGGGACCCGCGGATGTGCCTTTTCAAGGTTTGATATTAATCAGACAAGCGGTTCCCAAGTTACGGCCATTTATCTGTCAACCAATGACAAGACACGGTGCTATGACATCATGAATGACGTCACAATTAATTCTTCTTCTTCTTCGTTTGGTATGACGTCACAATCGATGCTGGGGACCTGAGGATGTGCCTTTTCAAGGTTTGATATTAATCGGACAAGTGCTTCCCAAGTTATGGCCATTTATTTACCAAACCAATGACAGGACACGGTGCTATGACGTCACAATTCTTTTTTTTTTGTTCTTTTTTTTGCCAGCACGGCCACGCACGTACGGCCACGCACGTACGGCCACGCACGTACGGCCACGCACGTACGGCCACGCACGTACGGCCACGCACGTACGGCCACGCACTAGTATTTGAAAAGTTATAATTAAACTATTAAGGCAAAACAAAGTAAAAAATAATAAAAAAAAAGAACATTATAAACATGCTATACATATATATCGTGTACCTGTGGAATGTAGACGTCCCGAGCAAGTCTTGTGGTGGGGAAACCCAGCCGGTGATGAGTTATTATGCAAAACATCATGACGTCACGCACATTGTGACGTAACGCCGCGCTTTCACTGTCGGATACATTCAGCAATTAAAACACGAACATCTTGTCATCAACTGGAGAAAGTTAATTCACGTCGGTCAAACCATCCGGCCGTTAAGAAAGGGATTCGAGCCGCGAGACTCACCTGTGCACGCGATTTCTCACCTGCAGTCTCGAGCGTTTTACCTCAGCTGTTCCTTCCTGTGTTCTCCCCTCTCAATTGTCCGGTACATCGATGTTTAAAGCGTGATGACAGCGGTCCAACACGAACAACTCGTTAAACGTCTCAATAAACGTGAGATACAAACACGACGCTTTAAAAAGTGAGCGGAAACTTCCGAACAATGCTGCGTGCTCTTACACCGCCTAACGAACTGAAGAACTTCCTCAATAATTGTTCCTTCAGTGACAATGACGGTGGGTTATTGAAATCCTGGGGAAACTGACGTCATTTGAATCCTCAAATTGTTCCTTTTATTCACCATTCGGCCCGTTAAATGTTCAAACGTGATAAAACCTTCGTAGTTAAAGGTTAACGTAACTAGTTATTAAACAAAGAGGACTTCAAGGAACATGGTCGAACAATAATGTACAGTACAGCGACAGTGGTGTCAAGGAACTACAACGGAGGAGGAGGAGGAGGAGGAGGAGGAGGAGGAGGAGGAGGAAGAGGAAGAGGAAGAGGAGGAGGAGGATAAGGCCGATCAAATGGTTGCCAACCTATGGTGGTTTGTTAGTCCGTACGCCATCGTTTTTAAATGCTGTGGTTCGATCATCTTCCTGATAACACTTTGGTTAAAGGGAATCTCCAAAACTCAGCACCACCACCAAACACCAATCTCATGGAGGTGAGAAAGAAACTTTATTCACACCACGTGGTCCCACAACCATGGATAACGAGGTAAAACCCCTGCATGGTAACCCCGTACCCGCAACGACCCAAAGGGCCCAAACACGACCTGGCGTTAACTCGTTACTAATTCGGGATTTACTGTGTGGTACTATACCTTAACTAGTTACTAATTCTGGATTTACTGTGTGGTCCTATACCTAAACTAGTTACTAATTTGGGATTTACTGTGTGGTATACCTTAACTAGTTACTAATTCGGGATTTACTGTGTGGTACGACACCTCAACTAGTTACTAATTCGGGATTTACTGTGTGGTACTACACCTTAACTAGTTACTAATTCTGGATTTACTGTGTGGTACTATACCTAAACTAGTAACCAATTTGGGATTTACTGTGTGGTAAGACACCTTAACTGGTTACTAATTCGGGATTTACTGTGTGGTACGACACCTCAACGAGTTACTAATTCGGGATTTACTGTGTGCGATTATACCTTAACAAGTTACTAATTCGGGATTTTACTGTGTGGTACTATACCTTAACTAGTTACTAATTCGGGATTTACTGTGTGGTACGACACCTCAACGAGTTACTAATTCGGGATTTACTGTGTGCGATTATACCTTAACAAGTTACTAATTCGGGATTTTACTGTGTGGTACTATACCTTAACTAGTTACAAATTCAGATTCACTGTGTGGTACAATACCTGAACGAGTTACAAATTTGGAATTTACTGTGTGATACTACACCTTAACTAGTTACACATTCTGGATTTACTGTGTGGTACTACACCTTAACTAGTTACTAATTCTGGATTTACTGTGTGGTACCATACCTAAACTAGTTACCAATTTGGGATTTACTGTGTGGTAAGACACCTTAACTAGTTACTAATTCGGGATTTACTGTGTGGTACGACACCTCAACTAGTTACTAATTCGGGATTTACTGTGTGCGATTATACCTTAACAAGTTACTAATTCGGGATTTTACTGTGTGGTACTATTCCTTAACTAGTTACAAATTCAGATTCACTGTGTGGTACAATACCTGAACGAGTTACAAATTTGGAATTTACTGTGTGATACTACACCTTTACTAGTTACACATTCTGGATTTACTGTGTGGTACTTTTCCTTAACTAGTTACAAATTCAGATTCACTGTGTGGTACAATACCCGAACGAGTTACAAATTTGGAATTTACTGTGTGATACTACACCTTTACTCATTACACATTCTGGATTTACTGTGTGGTAATCAGTGTAGTCTTGCTGCACTGGTGGACACTAGACCACGACCAAGTCGACCCGCAGATTCGGAACGCCTGGGGGGCTCGTAAACCATTACATGGTCATCAAGGCGCCCAAAAGTTCGTCCCGCAAATGTTGTTGCTGACTGTGCCCACCAGTGGTGTATGATGTTGAGGATCAGCCAAGAGAGCAGGAGGCCCATTAGGACCCCCGTTCACTCAGGGCCAACTCTCCATGGGCCAAATTACCATCTGCGGCCCAAGGCCGAGAACCCCGACCCATGTCATCCAATCTGGATGACCCAGCCTCTCTGTGACCCCCAAACGGTTTTACAAAGGTCGAGAGGCAGAGGTCAGGTCAGCCGAAAGGACGACACGAGGCCCAGGAAGGGAAGTATGCAGTAAATTAAGGTATAATTTACTGTGTAGTTGGGGGTCGTATAACTAGTTTACTGTATATAACCAGTTAAGGTGTAATACCACACAGTGAATCCCTTATTTGGAGCTGGTTAAGGTAAAACACGCAGTAAATCCTGAATTTGTAACTGGTTAAGGTATAGTACAACACAATAAATCCCGAATTAGTATCTAGTTAAGGTATAGTACCACACAGTAAATCCCGAATTAGTAACTAGTTAAGGTATAGTACCATACAGTAATTCCCGAATTAGTAACTAGTTAAGGTATAGTACCACACAGTAAATCCCGAATGAGTAACTAGTTAAGGTGTAGTACTACACAGTAAAATGTCTTATTTAGAGCTAGGTAAGGTATGACGAGGTAAAATGCCTTATTTGGAGTTGGTTAAGGTATAGTACCACACAGTAAAATGCCTTATGTGGAGGTAGTTAAGGTATAGTACCACCCAGTAAAATGCCTTATTTGGAGGTGGTTAAGGTATAGTACCACACAGTAAAATGCTTTATTTGGAGTTGGTTAAGGTACAGTACCACACGGTAAAATGCCTTATTTGGAGCTGGTTACGATATAGTACCACACAGTAAAATGCCTTATTTGGAGCTGGTTAACATATAGTACCACACAGTAAAATGCCTTATTTGGAGCTGGTTAACATATAGTACCACACAGTAAAATGCCTTATTTGGAGCTGGTTACGATATAGTACCACACAGTAAAATGCCTTATTTGGAGTTGATTAAGGTACAGTACCACACAGTAAAATGCCTTATTTGGAGTTGGTTAAGGTATAGTACCACACAGTAAAATGCCTTATTTGGAGCTGGTTAACATATAGTACCACACAGTAAAATGCCTTATTTGGAGCTGGTTACGGTAATAGTACCACACAGTAAAATGCCTTATTTGGAGTTGGTTAAGGAATAGTACTACACAGTAAAATGCCTTATTTGGAGGTAGTTTAGGTATAGTACCACACAGTAAAATCCCTTAATTGGAGGTAGTTAAGGTATAGTACCACACAGTAAAATCGCTAATTTGGAGGTAGTTAAGGTATAGTACCACACAGTAAAATGCCTTATTTGGAGCTGGTTAAGGTATAGTACCACACAGTAAAATTCCTAATTTGGAGGTAGTTAAGGTATAGTACCACACAGTAAGATCCCTTATTTGGAGGTAGTTAACGTATAGTACCACACAGTAAAATGCCTTATTTGGAGCTGGTTAAGGTATAGTACCACACAGTAAAATGCCTTGTTTGGAGCTGTTTAAGGTATAGTACCACACAGTAAAATGCCTTATTTGGAGCTGGTTAGGGTATAGTACCACACAGTAAAATGCCTTATTTGGAGTTTGTTAAGGTATAGTACCACACAGTAAAATGCTTTATTTGGAGCTGGTTAAGGTATAGTACCACACAGGAAAATCCCTAATTTGGAGGTAGTTAAGGTATAGTACCACACAGTAAGATCCCTTATTTGGAGGTAGTTAACGTATAGTACCACACAGTAAAATCCCTTATTTGGAGGTAGTTAACGTATAGTACCACACAGTAAAATCCCTTATTTGGAGGTAGTTAACGTATAGTACCACACAGTAAAATCCCTTATTTGGAGGAAGTTAAGGTATAGTACCACACAGTAAAATGCCTTGTTTGGAGCTGGTTAAGGTATAGTACCACACAGTAAAATCCCTTATTTGGAGCTGTTAAGGTATAATAGCACACAGTAAAATCCCTAATTTGGAGGTAGTTAAGGTATAGTACCACACAGTAAGATCCCTAATTTGGAGGTAGTTAACGTATAGTACCACACAGTAAAATGCCTTATTTGGAGGTAGTTAAGGTATAGTACCACACAGTAAATGCCTTATTTGGAGGTAGTTATGGTATAGTACCACCTAGTAAAATGCCTTATTTGGAGGTAGTGAAGGTATAGTACCACACAGTAAAATCCCTTATTGGGAGCTGGTTAAGGTTTAGTACCACACAGTAAAATCCCTTTATTTGGAGGTAGTTAAGGTATAGTACCACACAGTAAAATCCCTAATTTGGAGGTAGTTAAGGTATAGTACCACACAGTAAAATCCCTTATTTGGAGCTGGTTAAGGTATAGTACCACACAGTAAAATCCCTAATTTGGAGGTAGTTAAGGTATAGTACCACACAGTAAAATGCCTTATTTGGAGGTAGTTAAGGTATAGTACCACACAGTATATGCCTTATTTGGAGCTGGTTAAGGTATAGTACCACACAGTAAGATCCCTTATTTGGAGGTAGTTAACGTATAGTACCACACAGTAAAATGCCTTATTTGGAGCTGGTTAAGGTATAGTACCACACAGTAAAATGCCTTGTTTGGAGCTGTTTAAGGTATAGTACCACACAGTAAAATGCCTTATTTGGAGCTGGTTAAGGTATAGTACCACACAGTAAAATGCCTTATTTGGAGTTTGTTAAGGTATAGTACCACACAGTAAAATGCTTTATTTGGAGCTGGTTAAGGTATAGTACCACACAGTAAAATGCCTTATTTGGAGCTGGTTAAGGTATAGTACCACACAGGAAAATCCCTAATTTGGAGGTAGTTAAGGTATAGTACCACACAGTAAGATCCCTTATTTGGAGGTAGTTAACGTATAGTACCACACAGTAAAATCCCTTATTTGGAGGTAGTTAACGTATAGTACCACACAGTAAAATCCCTTATTTGGAGGAAGTTAAGGTATAGTACCACACAGTAAAATGCCTTGTTTGGAGCTGGTTAAGGTATAGTACCACACAGTAAAATGCCTTATTTGGAGCTGGTTAAGGTATAGTACCACACAGTAAAATCCCTTATTTGGAGGAAGTTAAGGTATAGTACCACACAGTAAAATGCCTTGTTTGGAGCTGGTTAAGGTATAGTACCACACAGTAAAATGCCTTATTTGGAGCTGGTTAAGGTATAGTACCACACAGTAAAATGCCTTATTTGGAGCTGGTTAAGGTATAGTACCACACAGTAAAATGCTTTATTTGGAGCTGGTTAAGGTATAGTACCACACAGTAAAATGCCTTATTTGGAGCTGGTTAAGATATAGTACCACACAGTAAAATCCCTTATTTGGAGCTGGTTAAGGTATAATAGCACACAGTAAAATCCCTAATTTGGAGGTAGTTAAGGTATAGTACCACACAGTAAGATCCCTAATTTGGAGGTAGTTAACGTATAGTACCACACAGTAAAATGCCTTATTTGGAGGTAGTTAAGGTATAGTACCACACAGTAAATGCCTTATTTGGAGGTAGTTATGGTATAGTACCACCTAGTAAAATGCCTTATTTGGAGGTAGTGAAGGTATAGTACCACACAGTAAAATCCCTTATTGGGAGCTGGTTAAGGTTTAGTACCACACAGTAAAATCCCTTTATTTGGAGGTAGTTAAGGTATAGTACCACACAGTAAAATCCCTAATTTGGAGGTAGTTAAGGTATAGTACCACACAGTAAAATCCCTTATTTGGAGCTGGTTAAGGTATAGTACCACACAGTAAAATCCTTAATTTGGAGGTAGTTAAGGTATAGTACCACACAGTAAAATCCCTTATTTGGAGGTAGTTAAGGTATAGTACCACACAGTAAAATGCCTTATTTGGAGGTAGTTAAGGTATAGTACCACACAGTATATGCCTTATTTGGAGCTGGTTAAGGTATAGTACCACACAGTAAAATGCCTTATTTGGAGCTGGTTAAGGTATAGTACCACACAGTAAAATGCCC
The DNA here is from genome assembly GCF_056783735.1 of Eptatretus burgeri. NCBI lineage: Eukaryota > Metazoa > Chordata > Myxini > Myxiniformes > Myxinidae > Eptatretus > Eptatretus burgeri. Next base: position 11,238,159 of record NC_140973.1, on the reverse strand, counting down.
TATTTGGAGCTGGTTAAGGTATATTACCACACAGTAAAATGCCTTATATGGAGCTGGTTAAGGTATAGTACCACACAGTAAAATCCCTTATTTGGAGGTAGTTAAAGTATAGTACCACACAGTAAAATCCCTTATTTGGAGGTAGTTAAGGTATAGTACCACACAGTAAAATGCCTTATTTGGAGGTAGTTAAGGTATAGTACCACACAGTATATGCCTTATTTGGAGCTGGTTAAGGTATAGTACCACACAGTAAAATGCCTTATTTGGAGCTGGTGAAGGTATAGTACCACACAGTAAAATGCCCTATTTGGAGCTGGTTAAGGTATATTACCACACAGTAAATTGCCTTATTTGGAGCTGGTTAAGGTATAGTACCACACAGTAAAATGCCCTATTTAGAGCTGGTTAAGGTATAGTACCACACAGTAAAATGCCTTATTTGGAGGTAGTGAAGGTATAGTACCACACAGTAAAATGCCTTATTTGGAGGTAGTTAAGGTATAGTACCACACAGTAAATGCCTTATTTGGAGCTGCTTAAGGTATAGTACCACACACTAAAATGCCTTATTTGGAGCTGGTTAAGGTATATTACCACACAGTAAAATGCCTTATTTGGAGCTGGTTAAGGTATAGTACCACACAGTAAAATGCCCTATTTAGAGCTGGTTCAGGTATAGTACCACACAGTAAAATGCCTTATTTGGAGGTAGTGAAGGTATAGTACCACACAGTAAAATGCCTTATTTGGAGGAAGTTAAGGTATAGTACCACACAGTAAATGCCTTATTTGGAGGTAGTTATGGTATAGTACCAAACAGTGCAATCCCTTATTTGGAGGTAGTTAAGGTTTATAACCACACACTAAAATCCCTTATTTGTCGCTAGTTATTAGCCTGGTGTTGGTTTCGTGGTTCGGGTGGTGGCTTGGGATCAGAGGGTCCTGAGATCAAGCCCCGTTGGCCACTGCATTAATACACCAGGAGGTTGACTCGCCCTGTCATCCTTCCGAGGTCAGCAAAATGAGTACCAGTGTACTGGTAAGGGGGACACTGCATCAGCGGCATAGCCGCGTCCCAACCAATGATGCAACCAGCAGCCACAGGTTGCACTCGATAGAGAGAGAGAGAGAGTTATTAAGTTTTGAAATCGTCGTTGCATCAGACAAGTTAGAGTAGGACATCCATTGAACCAGAGACCTGATCTTGTCTCCATCGCAAGATTGCAGAATGGACACGATGTTCAATATTGTACAGTCCACGACGATGTCCATCCATCAATCTCCCCGCTATCCAACTCGACGTTTCCTCTTTGTGTATTATCAATGGGGGGGGGGGTGGGGAGGGGGACCATTCTCAAGCCTTCATGGAAAAAATTGGGGAGAAGTTCTTCAAAAGGTTGGTGGCGAGTTCAAGCGTCAGACAAGAAGGACGGGAACGGTCGCTGTACCCAATACATCAAGGAAAATAAATATGTTGTTGCTTGTACGGAGAGAGATTACAAATGAATGGACCCGAGATGTATCCCTATACAGTCTATCTCCACAACAATTCCAGCACATAAGAGCACACGCTCGGCACTGCGTCTCACTCATGCAGCTTCACTCTCCCGTTTGATTGATTGTTTTATGGAGTGAAAGAGGACGTCGTTGGGAACACCTGTTCCGGATCCCACTCGCAGTGTTTCTTCTCACTTCGTCGCACTCACATTGCAGCTGTTTCTCGTCCCGTCGAACCCAAACCAGTTCACTTAATTACAGGATCTCATCAGCATTTCAAGATGGGGAAACCTTTAAAAAAAAACGTCATTTTAATCCCCTTTAAACGGCCTCGAAAGTTTGTAAAAAGATTCTTCTCGAACACAAATAAGTATTTTAACATCTCGAACCTCCTCAAACCACGTTCTTTCCCCCCAAAATCAAACAACCACGAGTTCCCACGTTAATATTGTGGTTTTAGAAGACGGCACACCTCTCGGAATGAACGTGTCCACGTTTAACATCGAGTCATCGTTTTCGATTAAATTAAATAACACACAAACAATGGGAGAGGAGGCGTGGCTTCTGGATATCCCGGCATGCTTCGCGCCTGTACCGTTGTCCCGTTTCCGGTTGTTGTTGTTTTTTTTCGTATTACCCCTCGATTCTGGGACTGCACTTGGAAGAACGTCATGATTTTCTTTAACCATCAATTTTTAATGTTTAACCATCAGGGTGATATTAACTGAGTGTCTCAATGAAATGTGGAGAGACTTTATGTGTGGAATACTGCACGATCTTGTGGTTCTGCATTAACTTATGGGTCATGTGACGTATCCTCAGGATCGAAGGGTGATAAGAAAGACAACAACCAAGTGGCACCAGCGGGTTCATTCCCGTCATGCACGCGGTGTGTATGCGTGCCCAGGTCACTTCACACAGAACATGTAAACAAGGTACAATCGATGCAAGTTGAACCGTTCAGGTACCTCACACATGCGAGCAGATTGAACTCTCCACGATCGGATTCATGACCAAATTGGGTTGTCGCACCTTGGCTCACAACTAGACTAGATACCAAGGGCTCACCTTAGCTCACAACTAGACGAGATACCAAGGGTTCACCTTAGCTCACAACTAGACAAGATACCAAGGCTTCACCTTAGCTCACAACTAGACGAGATACCAAGGGTTCACCTTGGTTCACAACTGGACAAGATACCAAGGGTTCACCTGGCTCACAACTAGACGAGATACCAAGGGTTCACCTGGCTCACAACTAGACTAGATACCAAGGGTTCACCTTGGTTCACAACTAGAATAGATACCAAGGGTTCACCTGGCTCACAACTAGACTAGATACCAAGGGTTCACCTGGCTCACAACGAGAATAGATACCAAGGGTTCACCTGGCTCACAACAAGAATAGATACCAAGGGTTCACCTGGCTCACAACAAGAATAGATACCAAGGGTTCACCTGGCTCACAACGAGAATAGATACCAAGGGTTCACCTGGCTCACAACGAGAATAGATACCAAGGGTTCACCTGGCTCACAACAAGAATAGATACCAAGGGTTCACCTGGCTCACAACAAGAATAGATACCAAGGGTTCACAACTAGAATAGATACCAAGGGTTCACCTGGCTCACAACGAGAATAGATACCAAGGGTTCACCTGGCTCACAACAAGAATAGATACCAAGGGTTCACCTGGCTCACAACAAGAATAGATACCAAGGGTTCACCTGGCTCACAACGAGAATAGATACCAAGGGTTCACCTGGCTCACAACGAGAATAGATACCAAGGGTTCACCTGGCTCACAACAAGAATAGATACCAAGGGTTCACCTGGCTCACAAATAGAATAGATACCAAGGGTTCACAACTAGAATAGATACCAAGGGTTCACCTGGCTCACAACGAGAATGGATACTGAGGGTTCACCTAGCTCACAACCAGAATAGATACCAAGGGTTCCCCTGGCTCACAAGTAAAATAGATACCGAGGGTTCACCTGGCTCACAACAAGAATAGATACCGAGGGTTCACCTGGCTCACAACCAGAATAGATACCAAGGGTTCCCCTGGCTCACAAGTAAAATAGATACCGAGAGTTCAGCTGGCTCACAAGTAAGATAAATACAAAGTGCTCACAACAAGAATATATACCGAGGGTTCACCTGGCTCACAACTAGAATAGATACCGAGTGTTCAACTTGGCTCACAACTAGAATAGATACCGAGGGTTCACCTGGCTCACAACTAGAATAGATACTGAGGGTTCACCTGGCTCACAACTAGAATAGATACTGAGGGTTCACCTGGCTCACAACTCGAATAGATACCAAGGGTTCACCTGGCTCACAACTAGAATAGATACAGAGGGTTCACCTTGGCTCACAACTGGAATATATACCGAGGGTTCACCTTGGCTCACAACTGGAATAGATACCAAGGGATCACCTGGCTCACAACAAAAATAGATACCAATGGTTCACCTGGCTCACAACTCGAATAGATTCCAAGGGTTCACCTGGCTCACAACTAGAATAGATACCGATGGTCACCTGGCTCACAACTAGAATAGATACCGAGGGTCACCTGGCTCACAACTAGAATAGATACCGAGGGTCACCTGGCTCACAACTAGAATAGATTTGAAGGGTTCTCCTTGGCTCACAAGTAAGAAAGATACAAACGGTTCACCTGGCTCACAACTATAATAGACACAAAGGCTTCACCTTGGCTCACAATTGGAATAGATACCAAGGGCTTTGCCTGGCTCACAACTACAATAGATACCGAGGGTTCACATGGCTCACAACGAGAATAGATACCAAGGGTTCCTCTAGCTCGCAAGTAAAATAGATACCAAGGGTTCACCTTGGCTCACAACTAGAATAGATACCAAGGGTTCACCTGGCTCACAACTAGAATAGATACTGAGGGTCACCTGGCTCAAAACTAGAATAGATACCAAGGGTTCTCCTTGGCTCAGAAGTAAGATAGATACGAAGGGTTCACCTGGCTCACAATTAGAATAGACACCAAGGCTTCACGTTGGCTCACAATTAGAATAGATACCGAGGGTTGACCTGGCTCACAACTAGAATAGATACCGAGGGTTGACCTGGTTCACAACTAGAATAGATACCGAGGGTTCACCTGGCTCACAAGTAAAATAGATACCGAGGGTTCACCTAGCTCACAACAAGAATAAATACCGAGAGTCACCTGGCTCACAACTAGAATAGATTCCAAGGGTTCTCCTTGGCTCACAAGTAAGAGACATACAAAGGGTTCACCTGGCTCACAACTAGAATAGATACCGAGGGTTCACAACGAGAATAGATACCGAGGGTTCACCTTTGCTCACAACTAGAAAAGATACCAAGGGTCCACCTTGGCTCACAATTAGAATAGATACCAAGGGTTCGCCTGGCTCACAACTACAATAGATACCGAGGGGTCACCTGGCTCACAACTAGAATAGATGCCGAGGGTTCACCTGGCTCACAACAAGAATAGATACCAAGGGTTCCCCTGGCTCGCAAGTAAAATAGATACCGAAGGTTCACCTGGCTCACAACTAGAATAGATACTGAGGGTTCACCTGGCTCACAACTAGAATAGATACTGAGGGTTCACCTTGGCTCACAACTAGAATAGATACCAAGGGTTCACCTTGGCTCACAACTCAAATAGATTCCAAGGGTTCACCTGGCTCACAACTAGAATAGATTACAAGGGTTCTCCTTGGCTCACAAGTGAGAGAGATACAAAGGGTTCACCTGGCTCACAACTATAACAGACACAAAGGCTTCACCTTGGCTCACAATTAGAATAGATACCAAGGGTTCGCCTGGCACACAACTACAATAGATACCGAGGGGTCACCTGGCTCACAACTAGAATAGATACCGAGGGTTCACCTGGCTCACAACGAGAATAGATACCAAGGGTTCCCCTGGCTCGCAAGTAAAATAGATACCAAAGGTTCACCTTGGTTCACAACTAGAATCGATACCAAGGGTTCACCTGGCTCACAACTGGAATAGATACTGAGGGTCACCTGGCTCACAACTAGAATAGATACCAAGGGTTCTCCTTGGCTCACAAGTAAGATAGATACAAAGGGTTCACCTGGCTCACAATTAGAATAGACACCAAGGCTTCACCTTGGCTCACAATTAGAATAGATACTGAGGGTTCACCTGGCTCACAACGAGAATAGATACTGAGGGTTCACCTGGCTCACAACCAGAATAGATACCAAGGGTTCCCCTGGCTCACAAGTAAAATAGATACCGAGGGTTCACCTGGCTCACAACAAGAATAGATACCGAGGGTTCACCTGGCTCACAACCAGAATAGATACCAAGGGTTCCCCTGGCTCACAAGTAAAATAGATACCGAGAGTTCAGCTGGCTCACAAGCAAGATAAATACAAAGGGTTCACCTGGCTCACAACAAGAATAGATACCGAGGGTTCACCTGGCTCACAACTAGAATAGATACCGAGTGTTCAACTTGGCTCACAACTAGAATAGATACCGAGGGTTCACCTGGCTCACAACTAGAATAGATACTGAGGGTTCACCTGGCTCACAACTAGAATAGATACTGAGGGTTCACCTGGCTCACAACTCGAATAGATACCGAGGGTTCACCTGGCTCACAACTAGAATAGATACCAAGGGTTCACCTTGGCTCACAACTGGAATAGATACCAAGGGATCACCTGGCTCACAACAAAAATAGATACCAATGGTTCACCTGGCTCACAATTAGAATAGATACCAAGGGTTCCCCTGGCTCGCAAGTGAAATAGATACCAAAGGTTCACCTTGGTTCACACCTAGAATCGATACCAAGGGTTCACCTGGCTCACAACTGGAATAGATACTGAGGGTTCACCTGGCTCACAACCAGAATAGATACCAAGGGTTCCCCTGGCTCACAAGTAAAATAGATACCGAGGGTTCACCTGGCTCACAACAAGAATAGATACCGAGGGTTCACCTGGCTCACAACTAGAATAGATACTGAGGGTTCACCTGGCTCACAACAAGAATAGATACTGAGGGTTCACAACTCGAATAGATACCGAGGGTTCACCTGGCTCACAACTAGAATAGATACAGAGGGTTCACCTTGGCTCACAACTGGAATATATACCAAGGGTTCACCTTGGCTCACAACTGGAATAGATACCAAGGGATCACCTGGCTCACAACAAAAATAGATACCAATGGTTCACCTGGCTCACAACTAGAATAGATACCAAGGGTTCACCTTGGCTCACAACTAGAATAGATACTGAGGGTTCACAACTACAATAGATACCAAGGGTTCACCTTGGCTCACAACCACAATAGATACCAAGGGTTCACCTTGGCTCACAATTCGAATAGATACCGAGGGTCACCTGGCTCACAACTTGAATAGATACCGAGGGTCACCTGGCTCACAACTAGAATAGATACCAAGGGTTCTCCTTGGCTCACAAGTAAGATAGATACAAAGGGTTCACCTGGCTCACAACTAGAATCGGCAAAGGGTTCACCTTGGCTCACAATTAGAATAGATACCAAGGGTTCGCCTGGCTCACAACTAGAATAGATACCGAGGGTTCACCTGGCTCACAACGAGAATAGACACCGACGGTTCACCTGGCTCACAACTAGAATAGATAACAAGGGTTCACCTGGCTCACAACTAGAATAGATACAAAGCGTTAACCTTGGCTCACAACCAGAATAGATACCAAGGGTTCACCTTGGCTCACAACTAGAACAGATACCATTCAATGTATTGTGAAACATTTTGAGCACAAGGGTATAGTGCACAACCAGAGCAAGGGCAATCGTGGTAAGCCAGCATCAGCAACCAAGAGCCAAGCCAACATAGACGCCGTGTGGGATTCTGGAGTGGACAGTCCCAAAAAGTCCCACCGCCGGCGCTCCTGGGAGCTCGGCATCAAACCAACATCAGTCTGGCGTATCCTCACAAAGGAACTGAAGGTTTTCCCATGCATCATCTCTATTAGGTATACACTGAGTCAAGATGACATGAGAAAGAGATATGTGCAATTGGCTCAGTGACAGGATGGAGCAGTACAAAAACTGGATCAGCCTGATCTGGTTCAATTACGAAGCCAATTTCCACTTGAACGGTGCCATGAACAACCACAACAGCATTTTCTGGGGGGCAGACCCACCTGAGATTACTGAGAGGTACCTGAAAGGGCCTAAGGTGACATGCTTCTGCACCTTCAATGCCAGATGGGGAACGCTAGGGCCTTATTGGTTTGAGAATGACAACAGCAGGATGGTGACGATCAACGGTGAGCACGACCGGGCCGTGTTCCAGAAGTTCCATAATGATCTAACCCAAAAGGTCACCAAACCAGCTCAGCACGACCTGGTTTATGCAGGATGGTGCACCCCAGCATACAGCTGGTGACACAATCACTTTCCTGCAGCAGCTCTTCAGAAACCGCCTCATTGCTCTGGATACCACCCATGACTGGGCACCCAATAGCCCAGACTTGAACCCTCTGAACTACTGGTTCTGGGGAGCTGCCAAGGGCTCTATCTACGCCAACCGCCCTGCCACGCTGGACGATCTGAAGCATGAGGCGTTAGACTACCTCACATGAGACCTACAGGACTTTGGAGTCAGGATCAATGCCTCTTTTAACCACGGAGGGGCACACATCGAGAACGTCAATTTCAAGGATTTTGAATAAATGCTAATTTCAGAGCTTGGGCTCTCACTAACTCCAGCAGTGATTTACAATAGCAATCAGTGATAGAAAATACCATGTCATAAGCTTTCAAGAAATGTTTGGTTAACATTCCTGAGGTTTCTATTTCTTTGTAAATAAACATTTAAAGTTGCATCACTCTTTTTGAAATGCCCTGTAAGCTGATCTGTGGGTTCGGCCATGGGCAGGTTATAATGGTCTAAGTTGAGGCTGAAAGGCAATAACACAAAAGTTTCAGATTTTGGGTATGCGAGTTTCAATTGGGCATAAAATGCATTGACTGGAATCATTATCTTGCCAGAAAAATGATAAAACTCAGGAGAAATAACAGTTGGACACATGGTAGAGGCCTGTATCCTGATGGGCTTCTGTAGATTCCATTGAAAAAAAAAACTTCAATACAAGAATCTGCCCACATGGCCTTGCAAATTCATGGTTCCGTCACTTCAGTTCCCACTTCATGCATTTCTTGGTCATCTGCCAAATCAATATCCTCATGTGTCATGAGTTGTATTGTTACAGGGCCTGGTATCGGTGACGAGCACGACCGCTAGAGGGAGCAGTAGAGTTGACTCCACCGAACACACTGGAATTGAGGTTGTGCCTTTTGGATAAGTCCGAAAGGCATGGGGTCCCTTACTGGACCATGAATCGCCAATAATTTGACCGCATGGGGTAGGGTCAATTGCCAAACTTCAAGATACCTAATTACCCACGCGGACAAAGCTACCGGGGAATTCACACCCTCGACGGACCTCGAGCGGAACGAGCCGTTACTGAGCCCGAACAGTGTGTAACCCGAGCGGAGATTACCAAGGCCCGTCAGACCAAATTAACAATTTACTGGCCCAAACGGCCTCGCTATTTCTCAATACACACCGTGCCAAACCAATGAAAGAAACACAGAAACGAGCTGGAACATTTAACAAAAGGGATATTTATTTATAATGGGGACAGGGGAGCATGCAAGAAGGCAGAATTAACCGAATAATGAAGGAATAGCAATTTATGTATAAGCACTTATGCAGTTTTACTGAATAGACTGGTGCCACAAACACACACACGTACACCCAAAAAGAAACAGACCCGTCAGGTCTTTATTGGAGGCCTCCAGCTTGAGGAAAGGCGAGCTGGAGGTCAGAGCCTATTCTTGGACCTTTCCGCCACGTGCGGTCTTCGACGATCCGGTGTGGCAGGACTCGAACCTGCCACACAATGCTGCTCCAAGCCCAGGCAGGCGATCCTCGCGGGACAAGCTCGCAGGCACACAGGCCACAAGAGAAGACGCTCTGTTGGCGGGACCCCAGGAAGGCGACGACTGGCTTCAGCAGACCACCAGATGTCCGAGGACCGAAGACCAGAAGACAATTCCTCCGAAGACCAGAAGAGAACTATTTGAAGACCAGAAGACAACCACTTTTCGAAGACCAGAAGACAACCACTCTACCTTTGGCCCACGCGCGCTTCTCTTCTCCCCAGCTCGCACTTCCTCATTGGGCAGAGAGGGAATGCTCTATGCCCATATTTGGGGCGAAGCCAGAGCGCAACGCTTGTGCCCATATTTGGGGCGAAGCCAGAGTGCAACGCTTGTGCCCATATTTGGGGTGAAGCCAGCACACCAACGTCCAGAGAAGCCCCACCTAGCACACTGGACTCTGCCCACGTACATGCTGACACGCACGCGTGCAATGGTCCCGGTGGATGATGGTGGAAGGAAGCGAAGGCAGGTGTCGTTGTTGTTGTTGGTAATTTAAATCCTAACTATCAAAATAACTCACAGCGCACGTACAATTAATCACCCATTAAACATAGGACGGGACCCTAACTAGAAACACATACTTACCGATATAGCTGATCTATAGGACCTGGCTGTTATGTGCAGTAAGCTTCCAAATTCGCAACAATATTATAGAGGCTTGCTTGCTTCACAGAGAATATTTTTGCCTCCCCCCAACAATCACCCTGCCCCCAACCCAACTCCCCCACTCGTATCCCCTACCCTGCACCCTAACTACTCCGTCCCTCAACCCCAACTACAACCCACCCCCTAGGTATTGTAAAAGAGCACGTTTCCACGGTTGGAAAAAGTCTTGCAACAATTCCAGTCCATTTTCACAGAGAATATTTTTTTCATCCTTGTCGCATATCATACATGCATGTTACTTATTAATGCGTAGAACCCGTCAAGATGTAAAATTAATGGAATCTTACATGAAGGCATCTCTCACTGCTGAAATTAGTGTAAAACATTTGGAAGGAGGTGGGCTTTGGGGGGGGGGGTTTAACAGGGGTAGAAAGATCATAGTTTTGGATGGGGGATGATCTGAGATCCTTGAAGAATGGGATTGAAGAGAATGTAGGAATTGGTTTGACAGGTGGGAAAAAAGACGAACAAATGAGTAGAAGTGGGTAGTAATTCTGGATTTTCAGAGTTTCAATAGAAGGAAGGGGGGGTTGATGGTGGACCATGTGGGCCCTGCAAAAACCTGGGGGAGGTGGGGAAGAGTATGGAAAGAGCAAAGGGTGCAAAACCTGAAAGGAGGTAGTGGAAGACAGAGACCACCAACCCATCTGCGATGGGAAAGTGATGGGCCCATTGTTTCGGCTTCATCGCAGGAGATTCCAATGATCTTGAAGGCCTTGGTTCGCATGGTGTCAAGATAAGCAAGGTGTAAAGCAAGGGCATCAGCCCAGAGGGGAGAGCAACACTCCATCAAGCTGCGGATGAAGGCCTCGTTGGTTGGAGTTCAGATGTGCTAAGGAAGGACTTCAATGTAGATCAAGTGCCATGGAAGCAATTAAAGCTGCTAAGATGCTATCTATCTACTTGCACAGCATCAAACATGGGTGAAGCAGAATTTCACAATGTCCAATTGTGGGCAAAGAAGCTTCACACTCAGTTCTGACCCATTTAGAATCAGACCCACGGGAAAGCATCTGTGCAGCTCTTGGTCATCCTCATTCGTATGCAGCATGTGGCTCAGGGTTAGCTTCAGTTTTTACAGGGGTAGGGTGATGCCACTGATACATTACCCCCTGTAGGCGAGAGCAAGAATTTAGAACTTATTCAGGGTGCCGGCCGTAACTCACCTGTTCTTTACAAAGGACACCATGATATCTTTAACTACCACCAACCTAAGCCAGCAGACAGGATGCCCAGTTTTAACGTCCATCCGAGAGACGGCACACACATCAGCTAAAAGGAAGTCTCGCTTCCAGTTTCTGAAGAGAACTTGTGAGAGCATGCAGAGGAACCAAAAGACTCAAAATGCCAAAAAAAACTCCATCATATCTACTGCCTTTATTATGAGAATATTGTATCTACAGAATTTGAAAATGTACAAAACAGTCAATAAATCCTCATCAATTGTGTGTTTATGACCAGTCTTTAATATAAAGTGTCTGGTGGTTAAAACTGTCCCAATTTGTATCAATTAGATGCGTATGCAGGCCTGTGAAATGGACATCAATGCTCAGTGTGTTTTTTGCAGAATAAGTAGGTAAAGACCTACAAGAATGTGGTCTACCCTCTGGAGCTTGTGTACGTTGATACCTGCCAGGAGCTGAGGGTGACAAACCTAAATCATTGACCAAACCAACCAAGTTCATTCTCAGTAATTACCTGCAAACATTGTTCTACAGGGGGATAAAGCAATTTTAGTTGTTGCAAATCTTGCTCGGTATTTCGATTTCTGATGGGGTCGTCGAATACGTTTTCTCTGAAGCTTATAATCGGCTGCAATGGTGGTTTTTCTCCGATAAATGGAACCAAATCCCCAATGCCAGAATCTTCAGTCTGTAAATTGCTACCAACAAACGGGCATTCAGTTGAAGCAAGCAACTGGTTTGAGTAATGAGGAACTGGTTCCGGTCGAAAGTACAAAAGTTGATTCTGCATTGCATTGCGACCATCATCAAAGGGACATCTCATGTGGTCCTGATTGCAGTCCAACTCTCCATTTTGATCCTCAAACCAACTTGGGTTTTCCTCCTGCCAGGACTGAAAAGCCATAATGGCCCTATACAAGTCCATCCCGCATGGTTCATTATGATAGTCATTCAAAGAAATTCCTTCCGCATGCAAAACAATGCCTGGAGCATATTTCTCTTGATCTTGAAGCCTGAAAAACAGCTCTTCAAAATGCTTCATGAGTTGATAGATGAGTGCGGTCTGAAAAATGTCAGGAATGTCTGCAGCACAGCTTATGTCCTCAAAATAAGCCACAGCATACCGAGCCATTGCTCCTGGCCGTAGAATTTCACCAGAGATGAAGGCCATTGTTGGTGTGAACAGGTCGCCGATGGGTGAATGGAGGTCTTCGAGCAATTGTAAAGGAGGGATGGAACCACACAACGCCTGCCATTTGGCCACTGCTCCACGTGAACACAACACCAACACCAAACCATTATTCCTTTTCACTTCTGCTAGGCATGTGGCTGTCCAAACAGCGACACTTACCCTCTCTATATCTTGGATACACCATAGGTCCAGGATAATTTCAACTCCACATTTGTGGCACAAGAAAGCAGCAAAGCGAAGCACGACAGTGACATATAGTGGGTGGTCATTGGAGTATAGAAGAAACACCATCCTTGGACTAGTGCATCCACTTGTTGTGCTGCTTTCAGAACTCTTCTTCTCATCAAATGAATGTGACGATTTCAAAGGTTTTCTTAAGTTCCCTGGAAGATAAACAATGTTGTTAGAAGAATAAAAAAAAAGTTATAAGAAAAAAATTAAATATTGAGGACAATGAATCTATAGCTGCCACAATTATTGCCACTTCATGGTGTTGGCCTCGGAAAGTTTTGGCCCAAGTCTTTCCCAAACAGGCTGGCTGGCCTGATATTCAACTGAGTAAGTCAGAGCACAAATTTGTAATTGGTTCATGGTGCCGGCGATGGCTTGCTGACTTTCTGCAAGGGAAACTGGGATCTTTAACGTCCACCAACTAATGCTGACAGACGTAACGCCTAGTGTTACGGCCATCCGAGGGATGGCACACACACACTGAGGAATTGCCCTGCCTATGAAACGCCAAGGTGGCAGTTTGTAGCTGGGCCAACATTCAAAGCCTGGCTCGACAATTCAGAAATGAGTGTGCAGACTTCTGGGTTATCCTGTCAACAAAAGGTATAGTAAAATAAAATAATATATCCAGCAATAAAATAAAACTAGAACGAAAATCTTTGATGTCATGACGTCACCAGATATGCCTCCGCCCACATTATTATATCATTATACATACTTACACCAAGTTTGATTTAAATCCCTGAACCCAGATTAAAAATATTAAATAATTCTGGCTGCCAGGCCATGCGTTTGATCAGGTTGAAATTTCAAGCATACATTCTACATGTTTACTCGATCATAACTCTGACGTTTCACATCGATTGATGAAGCAGTTCAAGAGAAAGATTTTAAAAAAATAATTTCATTTAAACCAATATGGCTGCCAGACCATGTGACCTATTAATTATATTCGTGAACACTCTGGTATCCCCAAGTCTTGGGGAACATGTAAGTGAAGTTTCCCCTCAATCTGTCAAGCCATTCTGATGTTTATTCTTTTAAAAAAACCATAGCTGCCGAACCACGTGACAAATGTCGTCATCAATTTTTTGCCAGTTACAATTTAGCCCGAGATGGCCCTCAATTTTTCATACTGATCGGATAAAGTGTTTGACATGTGCAATTATGAGGTCATAACGAAGCCATGTATGAGATCAAAAAACACTTGTTTCCCATGGGGAGTTCTTCACATGTGCCAAGTTTCAATTTTTTCCATGGAGCGGTTTCGGAGATACGGAGGTCCAAAGTTTGATTTTTTCCAACATGGCTGTCACACCACATGACCGATGACATCATAGGCATCACAAAAACCTTCTACACGAGTCATCGCATGTATGGTGAAAATTGTGAAATTTTGATGGTCAAAAAATAACAAAAAAAAAAAACATGCCGCCCTGCTTCGATACAACCCTGCTTCGATCGGACACCTGACCCATGATGTCCACCATCAAATCATATTCAGAATGGGTGACCGATCATGTATTTGGAGCTTCGTGTTGATCAAATAAGGATTTTTGTCCAACATGGTTGCGAGCCCATGTGACCGATGATGTTGAAATTTTCAACCAATATCCCCCATGCTGAATGGATCATATTAAAAAAAACAAAATTCTTAAACCATTTAACCTATCAATACTAGACTTTGCAGTTATGATCCACTGCCCTTGCTGCATACACTTGACTTAAAAATGATGTTATCAATCACGTGGTGTGACAGCCACATCGGTTTCAAGGAAGAGATTAAAAAAAATTATATTTCGGAAACCGCTGTAGCAATCAATGCAAAACTTTTCAGTTGTGATCCACTACTTTCGCTCCGTGTAATGCAATATGTTTTGTATTGATCTGTTAAGCAGTTTTGGAGAAAAAGGTTTTTAACTTTTCGGTTTTCAAACTTACATGGCTGCCAAACCATGTGACTTATGGCATTGAAAATTTGGACACTGTCCATGATTCGGTAGTGGATCAAATGAGTGAAGTTTCGTATTGATCGGAGAAGGTTCAATTTTCTATTCAATATGGTTGCCACACCACATGACCGATGATATCATCATTTCCACACCATTTGCAGCTATAGTGTGAGATGATACTTGGTAAATTTTGCTTCTATTGGATAAGCAGTTCCAGAGAAAACATTATTTAATATTTTTCTTCAATCCAATATGGCCACCGAACCACATGACATCAATTATTTTTTGTCACCTTAGTAACCCCAAGGCATGCTGAATAGATCTGTTAAGTTTCCCCTCAATCTGTCCAGCCATTCTGGAGAAGATGATTTTAGCAGGTGTTCAGGTAAATCCAATATGGCTGCCAGACCATGTGACCTATGACATCATAGTTATCAAACTTTATTCTTTTTTTATGTTGAAAGGCTACAGGCATGGACTGAATAGTCCTCATTGAGGGCAAGCCTTAAATAAAAGAACTGCATGAATAGAAAAGTAAGAAAAGAGAGAATAGTCTTAGAGTTTTTGAGAAAGAAAAAAAAATCTGCTTTTTGAAAAGGGGAAGGTCATAAGTGTTTGTGAAAACATGAGAAGGTAAAGAGTTCCAGAGTTTGGCAGTGGAGGGGAAGAAACAAACATCGTAACGGCCCATCCTTGAAGTGCCAATGGCCAAACAATAATCATGTGATGTAGTGGCTTGTTGAGTGTTCCTTGGTCTCGCTAGTGGTGGAGGTACACAAGCAGCAAGTTCTTGCGAGCAGAAACCGAAGTAATATCTGTAGAAAAGAGAAAGAGAGCCTACTATGCGGCGCAATTTGAGCGGGTCGAGTTTTAAGGTCACATTGGTAGAGTTGACAAGTCGAATAACTTTGGTTTCAATTCTGTCCAGTAAGTATGTGGAGCTGGAACCTTCCCAGATGTGAGAGCAGTACTCGACACAAGGATCCTTTATATAGTTGGAGCAACTGTTCAGAGGAAAAGAATCTTCGACATCTGAACAGGACTCCTAATTTCTTCGAGGCAGACTTAGCTATTTGAGTAATGTGGGGATTCCAGGATAAATTTGATGTTTGAGTGATAAGAAGTAAATTTATTGTTATCGTGTGGTGTAATTGTAGAGCTTTTCAAAGGAGATTGGAGAGTTGAGAGCAGTTGTGGATCGAGAGATGAGAAGAAATTGAGTTTATGAAGCATTAAACTTAACTTGATTACATTTGCCCCACTGAGAGATCTTGTCCAAATCCAAATTTAAGGAGGTGGCTGTGATGAAATGAGATGTAGATCGAGTGAGGGAAGACGGGGCAGATGGGAAAGACAGGGAGGAATATAATGTTGAATCATCAGCTTACGAGTGCATTTGGTTATTTATGAAAGAAAGAAGGTCGTTGATAAAAAGCAGGAAGAGTGTTGGAGACAGAATGGAACTCTGAGGTGCACCGCTGTTGATAGGGAAGGGAGTCGATGCTGAACCATCAACAATTACAGAGACAGAGCGGTCGGAGAGAAAGCTCGATATGAGAGAGCAGAGTGAAGGAGGAAAGCCGAAAGAGGGAAACTTGGATATCAGACCCTGATGCCAAACTCTGTCAAAGGCTTTTGAGATATCAAGGCCAAAAACAAAGGATTCCCCAAAATCTCTCAAAGAAGAGGTCCAGACATTCGTAATGTAAGAAAGGATATCACCTGAAGCTCTTGCCTTGTGAAAGCCATATTGGTGGTCAGATAAAAGAATGTGAGATTCAAGATGCTTGAGAAAATGGGAATTCAGAAGACATTCAAAGACTTTGGAAACAGTAGAAGTCAGAGCAATGGGACGGCAGTTAGAAGGGATTGAACGATCACCCTTCTTTAAAATAGAATGTACCTAGGTATGTTTCCAGGAAAGAGGAAAAGTTTGGGTTTTTAAACAAAAACGAAACAAACGAGCAAGCACGGGTGCAAGTTCTGAAGCACATTCCTTCAAGACATTGGGAGGAATGCCACCTTGGCCGTAGGCCTTGCTTATGTCCAGAGAGTATTTTTTTGACTGAATGAAAATAGATTATAGAGAGGGACACGGGATTGGTGAGGGGAGCATCAGAGGGAGATGGAATGTTAGAGTCATCCAGTGTGGAGATAGCAGAGAAGAGAACCAAAAAAGGGTTGCTTTATCGGTCGGAGAGACAGCGATAGTATCATCGGAACGGAAAAGCGAAGGACAGGTAGAGCGGCAGAAGTTGTTGGAGATACTTTTAGTGAAGGACCAGAAAGATCTATCAGTAGGGTTGGGCACACATCGACTTTTTCTCTGTTGTCCCGTTGAAAGGAGTGCGTTTTTATGGCCATTTTTCACGCTGATCACGAATCCGTTGAAATTTTTGACCTTGGATGATGTCTTAGGTTGGTAAAATGCAAAAATTCAAAATGGCCGCAAAATTTACCCATTTTCAGGTAAAATTTGATAATTATGGCTTACTAGGGCATGTGATATGTCATTTCTTAAGTCTTCAGGGTCGCTGATATCAAATATGAGGTCAAAACAGTGACACATGATGGCTGTATGGATTTATCGCTAAACATGGGTATTTTCGATGGAAAATACCCACTTTTCAATGTCAGAATGAATTTCGTCAGGTCAGGTTCGATCTGTGACCTGCTACAGGTACCATGTAAACCTGTTCCATGGTCGGGTTGTCGGCGACTAAACCGTCTCCCCCACCAGGTTTTCTGGTGAGGAGGGTGTTTGGATATGGACACCCAGCAGGATTAAAAACAAAACCTGTCAAAGGGCGGAGGAGCTCCTTGTGAGCCAACGGCCATCCATATCTAGTGCCCAACTGTGTCTGCGGACGTCCTCCTGCAGTTGGGTCACTTCTTATTAGGAGGTTGGTGGCAGGATTTGCACTCCGGCCACCGTAAAACCCTTCATTCCGCAAAACGCAAAAAAAATCTGAAAACCCACTCCGTGGGAGTACCTCCTGTGCAGCTTCCCTTCGCAGGGCAGCTCACCGGATGACGGGATTGGGGCAAAGCCTTCGGGACCCCCAATCTTTGATGATAGGAGGGAAACCATGGGGTAACATCCCTGGGTCAGATTGCAGGAGAGTGTGTCGGAGTGGTGCTGAGGTGTCATCCACCAGACGGTGGTCTCCTTGGGTTAACCTGAGGCGGTCCCTTCGGGTGGGTGTCTGGAATGTCCTATCCCTAAGAGAGGATGATCACCTGTCTCTGTTATCATCTGAGCTCAAGCGTTTGGACATCGGGATTGCAGCTCTCTCTGAGGTTCGGAGACCGGATTGCGGCGAGATAATGGTGGGTGGTTACACCTACTATTGGTCTGGTCGCTCTGATGGTTACCATACCCAAGGAGTTGCTGTAGCTGTGTCCAATAAGCTGACCCCAATGATAATTGAGGTAACACCGGTCAACGAGCGTATTATGAGATTAAGGATTCGTCACTCCTTAGGTGTCATTTCCCTGGTCTCTGTTTATGCTCCGACTGAGGCGAGTGATCTCACCGTGAAGGATGCATTCTACGCCACGCTCGAGTCTGTGGTTGAACAGTGCCCCAGACGAGATACACTTCTAGTCTTGGGGGATTTCAATGCATCGACTGGAACTGATAGGGATGGTTATGAGGTGTGTGTTGGTCCCCATGGGTCAGGAACTATGAACCAGAATAGCACTAAGTTCCTTGACTTTGCAAGAAGTCATGGACTTAGGGTGGCTGGTTCATGGATTCAGCGCCCACAAGCTCATCGCTGGACTTGGTATTCCAACGCTGGCGGTGTGGCAAAGGAGATTGACCATGTCCTCATTGACGGTCGTTGGAGGATGATCCAGAACTGCAGGGTCTACCGGAGTGCTCAGTTCCTCAATACTGACCACAGGCTTGTTGTAGCAACTCTAAAGCTGCACCTTAAATCCTGGAGAATGGTACCATCCCAGCCGAGGCTGGATGTTGCCAAGCTCAGGGATGAGAGAGTAGCTGAGGAGTTTGCGAACAGGCTGAGTGGACACTTGGGGGGTCTGGGTGCTTTGGGGGGTCCTGAAGAGATGTGGAGCGCCTTCAAGACCACCGTCCCTGATGTTGACGGTGGATGTCTTGGAGCTCACCGAAGGGCAAAGAAGAATTTTGTCTCTCAAGGGACACTGGATACCATTGACTGGATATGTCAAGGGTGTTACAATCCCTGTTGCTGACCCTCGAATCAACTGTGGTCCACCTTCGCTTGTGGAAACACGGGCTGCGGTGAATCAGTTGAAACGGGGCAAAGCTCCAGGGATCTGTGGCATCCATGCCGAACTTCTCAAGGCTGGTGGAAATGCTGCACTCGTGTCGTTGCATGCAGTTTTGTGCTCTGCCTGGAACACAGGCATCATCCCAACTGACTGGAAGAAGGGCCTTGTTGTCCCTCTCTGGAAAGGGAAGGGTGATCGCCAAGACTGCAACAACTACCGAGGGGTGACGCTGCTCTCAGTGCCGGGCAAGGTCTTTGTTCGGATAATTCTTGATAGGGTTCGCCACCATCTGCTTGAGCACCAGCGTCCAGAGCAGTCAGGCTTTACACCAAAGAGGTCAACGATTGACCGTATCCTTGCCCTTCGTGTCCTCACCGAACGCAGACGAGAGTTTCGGCAGGGGCTGCTTGCAGCCTATGTTGATCTCTGTAAAGTGTTCGATTCAGTGAATCGGGATGTCCTCTGGAGGATTCTTGGTCTTCGTGGGGTGCCACCAAAACTGATAGATCTGATGTCTGAACTCTACTCTGGTACTGAGAGTGCTGTGAAGTGTGGTGGTACCATCTCTGACTTATTTCCAGTTGTTACTGGAGTTCGTCAGGGGTGTGTACTGGCCCCCACACTTTTCAGCACTTGTATGGACTGGATTTTAGGGAGGATGTCGGAGAGATCAAGTTGCGGTGCATCGTTTGGGAATGTCAAGATCTCGGACCTTGATTTTGCATATGATGCAGTCATCTTTGCGGAGACTTTAGACATCCTTTCGGGGGCCCTCGAGGTGCTGAATGAGGAGTCGGAGCCGCTGGGATTACGGGTTTCTTGGGTCAAAACTAAGATCCAGGCTTTCGGTGACATCTTGGATGCTGCTGTCCTGTCTGTGTCTGTTTGTGGTGAGGATGTTGAGGTCGTGGAGAGATTCACTTACCTTGGCAGTGATATTCATGTCTCTGCTGGCTGCGAGTCAGAGGTCAATAGCCGTCTGGGTCGGGCCTGGGGAGTCATGGATTCACTGGATCATGGGGTGTGGCGTTGCCGGTACCTGTGTGGGAGGACGAAAGTCCGAGTCTTCAGGTCCTTGGTACTTCCAGTCTTGCTCTATGGATGCGAGACTTGGACTCTGACCAAGGATCTGAGACAGAGACTTAATTCCTTTGGTACCAGGTCTCTTCGGAGAATCCTTGGCTATCGCTGGTCGGATTTTGTGTCCAACGAGCGGTTGCTGAGAGAGACTCGGATGAGATTTGTTACCTGCATAGTCGGTGAGCGTCAGTTGCGGCTGTATGGACATGTGGCTCGTTTTCCTGACGCTGATCCTGCTCACCAGATTCTCTCAGCGAGGGAGTCTCATGAGTGGAGGAGGCCAGTGGGCCGACCACGTGCCTCATGGTTGCAGCAGGTTGACCATCATCTCAAGGAGATGGGGATAGGCCTGGCATCTGCCTGGGGGATGGCCAGACGGAGGCCCCTGGAGTACCGGTGGAAAGTGGATGCAGCGACGCGCTGTTCTGGCACATGCTCCCATACCTGACCTGAATGAATTTTGAATTGATTAATCAACTATATCCTTTGTTTTTGGATGTTGTACGTTTTTCGTGTCGTTACATTTACACTGTAACGACACATGTAAGTGTAACTGTACAGTGTAAAACTGCCGACTGGGCCTCTTCCATCATACAAGGTCCTTCCTTGGCACACCTGAACTCCTATCCACCTACAAGGCCTTCATCCACAACTTGATGAAGTACTGCACTCCCCACTGGGCTGGCTCCCCTGCCTCACATCTTGATGCCGTGGAAACCAAGGCTTTCAAGATTATTAGAATTTCCTGCGATGAGGCTGAGTCTATAGGCCTATCACTTCACCATCACAGACAGTGTAACTGTAACGACACAAAAACGTACAACATCAAAAACAAAGAATATTGTTGATTAATCAATTCAAAATTCGTTCTGAAATTGAAAAGTGGGTATTTTCCATCGAAAATACCCATGTTTAGCGATAAATCCATACAGCCATCATGTGTCACTGTTTTGACCTCATATTTGATATCAGCGACCCTGAAAACATAAGAAATGACATATCACATGCCCTAGTAAGCCATAATTATCAAATTTTACCTGAAAATGGGTAAATTTGGTGGACATTTTGCATTTTTGCATTTTACCAACCTAAAGGGGCTGTCACACCTTGACGTTTTAGCCAGCGTATGGCAAGGTCTCAAAATGTATGTAAAACGCTGGCTTACGCTGAACTATTGATGTTTTTTTTAAAGTTTTGGGCGTATAATAACGTGTTGGACGTATGCACAACGTATTAGTAACGTACACAGAACGTTTTAATCACATATAGATAACTTATACCAACGAATGCTGAGCGTGTTGTCGGCGTTCACAACCTATGCCCAATGATAGTCTAACTTATGCATAGCGCACGGCAGCGTATCGCCGACGATCACGTGGCGTAGGCTATTCATAGGCTGCGGCTCGACGATTCAAATCATAACCGCACTAGACATCGAAGTGTGAAGCCGCTGTCACACCTTGACGTTTTAGCCAGCGTATGCCGACGTATGAAAAATTTGCCGAACCAAGCTGGCACACGTCGAATACGTAATGGGTAAGTTTTGTATACATTAAGAGCATGCTGGCATACGTCGTCATACGCCGAGTACGTCGAGAAATTTTCAGCATGATGAAAATTTCTCAACGTACTTGGCGTATGACACGTTCCACATACGCTGGCATAAGTTGTAGGCACGCTACACGATCGTTGACACATGTCGACACATGTTACTTGTACATGACTCATAAGTCAAAGCACCTCAAGGTAATGGTTAGCGTCAGTGTTCCAGATTCCCTGTTTTTTTTTTGTTTTGTTTTTTTCTTCGGTATGACGGTGATGTTGACACTTCGATTTCTAGTGCGGTTATGATTTAAATCGTTGAGCGGCAGCCTATTAATTATATTATATTAGAACCGCACGAGAAATCGAAGTGTCAACATCACCGTCATACCGAAGAAAAAAGAAAAAAAACCAGGGAGTCTGGAACACTGACGCTAACCATTACTTTGACGTGTTTCAACTTATGAGTAACTTACAAGTAACGTGTGTCGACGTGTGTCAACGATCGCGTAACGTGCCTACAACTTATGGCCAGCATTATGCGGAACGTGTGAGTCATACGCTGGCATACGTCGAAAAATTTCAAGCATGGAAAATTTGTCTAACACCTCGGCGTACAAAGAC
>NC_140973.1:11138415-11210915 GCF_056783735.1 Eptatretus burgeri | reverse complement strand
TTGACGTCATAACTTTTTTTCTAGGAGGAATTTTCAAAATTGGAGATCGTGACTGTCTGCGCAGGGTATTTTTACATATATACGCCAAGTTTCAGGAAGTTTCGATGACAACTGTAGGCTGTGAAACAAAAAAGTCCACAAGAACAACAACGTGAGTAAGACTTAGAGATCCTCCACGAGGATCTCAAAATTGTGTCAATCGGATAAACGGTTGCAGATAAACCAGTGAAAATTTGCATGGATGTACGTATGTACGTACGTACTGACAACCCAAAACATAATGCCACTGATGACTTCGTCACGGGAGGCATAAAAAGATCAAATAAATCATACTAGAAATCAAAGGAGAAAAATAAATCATAAATAAAGCGTTTGCTTTCGTAATGTAATTTTCGAAAAGGTAAACAGGTGTTATTGCATACAAGTTCCTTCGTGAGCTTTCTGCACTGAAGAAATGAGATTATGTGCATTCCCTCCCTTTCCTCAACTGTGTATTCAAATATTACAACAAACGAAATTGTGATCGAAGAGTCTTTAGTATTCATTTCCCCATTGAAACACTCCCTCAACTTGCCTCGTGCCACCCCTGCTGCAGCAGTGATTATGCATAAGGCTGCGATGATTCCAAGGATTGCTGGAACGACAACAACCACCTGAGGCCCAAGCACCACCAATGGCTCAGCTGGAAGAGAAACAGTTTCATTAACCACTTTGGATAATTTTGAAAACCGCAAAAGCACCGGCTCTTCGCAACACAGACACCTGCTTAGACTTTAATATAATAATGCTCATTTGCTATTGAGATAAATTTGGAGCTTCCACATCGATCTATTACAATGAATGTGTGTGTGTGTGTGTGTGTGTGTGTGTGTGTGTGTGTGTGTGTGTGTGTGTGTGTGTGTGTGTGTGTGTGTGTGTGTGTGTGTGTGTGTGTGTGTGTGTGTGTCTTTCATAACTCCAGCAAAACCATTAAACCGAGCTGCCCAAAACTTTGAATGCGTACTTAGGGAACTCCAAGGGAGTGCATTAATGAAAACTGGGTATTTGGGTTAATTTAAACACCCCCTCTGAAGATAATTAATGGCTAATGCTGTGTCAGCCCAACTTCACCCAGCATGGGTCTTAGCCGCCATTTTTATTTGGCCAACTAAATATGCCTTGCCTTGGAAACACAATCTACTCTCACAAACTAAAGTATACAAGCCGGTAGGGGACATGGGTGGTCGCTATATATAATTGCATACTCGTCATAGTTTTTTATGGATCGGGCTGAAATTTTTTGACAAAGAGGTTGATTATAGTGCGCATAAAAGCACGGAAGCTGATTTTTGATTTTCCAAAAAAAAAAAATATATAAATCTTTTCTGGATTTTTTCAAAAATTTCAAAGTCCCGTTGCGAGGCAACAGTGGCGTCCATAGCAATGATGCTCAAAAGCATACAACTAGATCCTGGTATGAACCTACCAGTCAAGTTTCATCAAAATTGGTTGACTCCTCTGGCCCCCAGAGCTGTCCATTACATACAAACAAACAGACAAGCCGGTAGGCGACATGGGTGGTCACTACATAATTGCATACTAGTCATACAGTTTTTGATGGATCAGGCTGAAATTTTTTGACAAAGAGGATGATAATAGTGCGCATAAAAGCGTGAAAGCCAATTTTTGATTTTCGAAAAAATAATTTTTTAAGGATTTTTCAAAAAATTCAAAGTCCCGTTGCTAGGCAACGGTAGTGTCCATAGCAACGGTGCTCAAAAGCATAGAACTAGATCCTGGTATGAACCTGCCTGTCAAGTTTCATCAAAATTGGTTGACTCCTCTCGCCTCCAGAGCTGTCCATTACAAACATACAGACAGACGGAAAAAGTGAAAATAAGGGTACTCTCGCGACCACCCAACAGACAGACAGAAAACCTGAGACTAACGGTAGTCTAGCGACCACCTAATAATCGAAATATGATTTTGGATCTCATGGACTAAATAAGTGTCAAAACCTGAGTGAAGTCTGACTACATTAAGAAATTAGCGATTCTGACAATTTAAGCAAGGCTGTGTGTGCTCCTTCCTTCAAACTTTTTATGCTGTTCTTTCTTTCACCTGTTTCTACTGTTAACTTTTTCTCCTGTTCAAAAATTACATTGAATTATACAAAGGAATGTGCTGAAAGTGTAGCTTCATTGAGCGCAATGAAAATCATTAAACAGAGGGATCACCGTGAAGGCTCCTACGGCCGCACATGCCAAGCCAGCCGTTCGTTATCAACCGTTTCGTTGGAGAGCTTGCTTGAATGCTTAAGCCACTTGGCAAATGCTGTGGACTTATTGTCAGAAGAAGCCACTCTCCAAGAAACTTATCTGGATTATAATTAAACTTGACCACAACATTCATTACCCGTGATGTAATTCACAATGGCTAGTTGATCATTTTTGTGCAGTTTCACTTCGATCAGGATGCGCAGTCCTATTTTTTTTTCCATAAGTGATTATGAGTGGCCTCCTTGTGTTAATGAGTGATTGTAAATTAATTATATTCTTCTGACAGTGTGTTCTCAAAATTCTGTGGACTTATTCAGACAAAACTTGGTAGACATGTTGATTGTGTGATGAAGACAAATTGATTTGACTTTGGTGACGATCTGGATCCGGCCTATCAGTGGGATAAAAAAGGACCACTGGGCCTGTAGCTTATCTGGCCTAATGTTGTAACCCAAATTTGGTAGCAATCTGACTGGTGGGTCTGGAGAGGAAGATTTTTGAAGGAATTTACACAATTTTCCCAAAAATTTACAAAGCCCACAATTTTGACACACTTCTTGTTCAGGTGATTGGCATGACTTCCACAATTTAACATCACGACCCTGTCCCAATGTTGTAACCCAAATTTGGTAGCATTCTGACTGGTATCTAGAGAAGAAGGTGTCGAAAGGAATTAATGCGATTTTCACAAAAGTTGACCAAGTCGGCCATTTTGACGCATTTCCAGTCACGTGATCAGCATGGCCTCCACAATTTAACATCATGACCCTGTCCTAATGTTGTAACCCAAATTTGGTAGCATTCTGACTGGTGGGTCTGTAGAAGAAGATGTTTGGAGGAATTTACTAAGTCGGCCATTTTGAGAAACTTAAAGTCACATGACTGGAACGAGCTTTGCAATCCTCATTACCAGTGAGGAGCGGAACGTTGCTGCCAAATATCAGCCAGATTGGCCCAACAGTTTGGCTGAAGGAGTCGAAATGGGAGATGGACGGACAGTGCACGATGACAATACCTTATCTGGAAATCCAATTTCACATAAGCTAAAAATGTAAACTTTTCAGCTTGGCGGAGGTATGTGCTCTATTGAGTTCCGTTCTAGTTTCATTTTTAACATCCTAGTCCTGGAGATGTCCTTGAGCCTGCCGCACTTTTCTCATCCCCATTCTTCATTGCAATTAAGTTGTTGACTTGGCAAATTGATTTAATCTGGTGTTGCTGTAGTGCAAGCACGATCGCCCGAATGGCCTCCTCCTGCATCAGATTTCCTTGTAACTTTGAGGCAGGTGCATGCAGAACCCAGCAGGCGGCACCCCCCCCCCCCCAGGTCGTCACCTGGGTCACCTGCCCCAAAATCCAGCCCTGATCACACACAATCTCAGCTTAAATCTCTTTATGCTTTTACATTATTAGAAACACCTGAAACACTTTTACATTATTAGATAACCAGCCATTAGCCTCACTGCAAGAGTTTATTATCAGGGTGAAACAGCATTGAAGAAGTCGGCATTTGCCTCACCTCGGGGGTCATCTCTCATGTGCAGTTGTCATTTAGCAAGGGACACCGCTTACAGGGAAGAGGACTGTTATAGTTGCTCTGGAAGACATAAAAGTCAAGAGAGCAACTGTTCACCGGAGGAAAGGGAGTTATTTTTAGGATGGCTGTTGTGCATCATGGAGAAAAGTGCCTGAAATTGACAAGAAGAATCTCTTTGGGTGTGGGAAGCTGAGTGTGCCGGAGCTGTGAACATTTATATCCCCAAAGTGATTTGTTTATTGCATAATGGTTGTTGTTGCTCCACGCATGCGAAGCGAAAAGTGAGGTTAAGCTGTCTGTCTGTCTGTCATCCCTCCATCTTATCAGTTTATGATCGAGGACCAGCTTATTTAAAATGAATGTTATATTTGAAGACTCATCGGAACATGAAGAGAAAGACCAGCGTTTCTTTTTACCGCACATCAACTCTGAATATGACCTGACCACACATACGGGGAGAGAGGAGAGGGGAGAGGGGAAAATTTTCTTGAGTTTTGAGTTCAAGCCCCGATGGTGCTGTTACATAACACCAGGTGAGTTGACTTGGCATGTCATCCTTCCAAGCTCGGCAAAATGAGCACCAGCTTCCTGAAATAAGGGGCACCACATCAGAAGCATAGCTGCACTTCCAGCAATGATGTAATCAGCAGCCACTGGCTGCATGTGAAACTAGCACAACACTCAGGAGAGAGCACACCTCCATCAGGTTGAACAGTTTACGTTTTGTATCCCACTGATGGGCTGGATTTGGATCGGGACCTTCAAAATCAAATGAACTTGTTCTTGTCACCGACCCAACATGAACACGAAGTTTTGTCCAAATCTGTCCAACTTTTTGAAATAATATGCTATGTATATTGTTTTTATCCCCATCACTTAAAAAAATTATTGTATCCTTATCTGTATCTTCATCAAAATCTAATCATTTCGTCCTTGTCATACACCCAACCTGTCCACCACATTCCGTCCGAATCCGTCTACAACTTCATGAGATGTCGTGTCCACACAGACAGATGGGTGAAAACATAACCTGCGCCTCCTTCGGTGACGGACGTAATAATAATAATAACTGGAGAAAATAAATTTTATTTTATGTTCCTAATAACTCTCGTTTATTCATGAAAATTAATCACACAAAAAAAATTCCACAAACATTTTATTTAAAGGTGAAATTTGGAAAAATTATAAAGTTGAAGTTCCCGACTCCATTTTCCCCATTATCCCCTAAGTTTGCAGATTTGTGGTTCAAGGGGATTTTCAAGAATGTAACCCCCCGCAAATGGCAAGACCCTCCTATATATACTTTAAAACTGCATGGGATATCGTAATCTATTAACTCTCTCATTGCTCCACGTAATCCTTGTCCCATGCCACTTGTTAATCAATGTACCTGGTCTCAGGCTTGGATTCTGCTCATTGTGATGATCTCATTTGTTGATTTCAGTATCGTTAGATGAGTTGGCGCAATCCGGCGCAGAGTGCTCTCGATCTACAGTTGCTCGGCCAGATTAGGAAGGTTGTGAATGCTTATTAAATGAGCAGAGCAGATGAGCAGAGCTCATCACTTACCTAATTACATGGTCCCAAGGAGTATTGTAACATCACAAACAGGTCCAGGAACTTCCTCAGGACCGTGGACTTAGCTGGCGGTCGTTTTGACATGACCCACGGAACTCGAACCGGGTAACTGGAACAGGTCACGGCTGTTACAATATAATTGTGGGCTACCTTGAGGTATAGCCCGCTGATGCAGTTGATGCAGTCTGTTAATCTGTGGACGCTGCGATAAGCATATAATTAATTCCTCAAGAACATCGGGTTTCCTCCAAATTTTTCATTTCAAACTTATTAGTGTTAAACAGTGTTGAACAACTGTAGCAAGTGTTTAAAAAGAATGTTGGGTGGAAATGACTAAATAGTTTGTGGTAATAATTTTTACTTCCGGTAGGTGTGCTCCATAATAAGCCGTTTATATACCTTCACACAGCATTTGACCAAGGCAGAAAACCCCCTGGGGAAGGTGGGTATATGAAGTGACTACAACCTCCTTTGTATGACCCTTAGTCCTGCTAGCAAGTTTGGTTGAGATTGGATAAATAATGACCAACTGCACCGTGGTCAGATAGATAGACAGATAACACAGACAGACACCACATTGTGCACTGTATTTTAGTATGATAAAAAGTTCACACCAACCTCATAAAAAGAACCACCCTCAAACATTTCAACCTCCTCTGTCATCCATGACTGTTTAAGGTTAGCTGATGAATAAGGAAATGCTTCTAAAAGTGAATAATGTTTGCAACTGGTAGCAAAGGTACCCGATGTTGCTGGGCAACGCTGGGTCCCTCCTCCCGCCACACCTCCCTCCGGACTCCCATCCTAACCACTGCCTCTTCCCACCACCTCCTAGTTACTGACAGTGAATAAAGCGTTGGAAAAATAAGTAATTGAAATAAAACTCGCTTTCAATTTCTACCAACCCGTATTTCGTCGTTGCCATGTGTCGTGTCGAAATCTTCTCTCTGAGAGATTAATTCATCGATATGGCCAAAATAAATCATGGTATAGATGTTTATCCTTGTCACCATGTAATGAATCTGGGGTGGGTTCAGTTACCAAGTTTCTTATAGAGTGAGAAGCAACGTCCGGAGATGACCACCTTCCCCTCGTGCTGCCTCCCCCTTCCCCCAACCCCCTCGCTCTATCTTTCTTTTTTCTTCCCCCCCCCCCATCCCCAATCTTCCCTGTATTCCCATCATTTGCCAATATAATACGAGTTCCCTTACAAGGAACTTCAAAAGAGGTGTGCATGTATCATAGGGGAATTCTTCAAGAAACCTTAAAGTTTCATCAACCATTCTGTACTTTATTGTTTTCTATAATAAAAGTCTCCATCAACCTTGTAATACCCTCCTTGAAGTATCAAGCCTTGAAGATTTATAAAAGTGAAAAAGTAAAATACCATTTCATACACATTGAACTTTACATCCTTTATTGCCCAAACCTTCTACTGACATCATCAGACATACACCTACCGGATGTGGGTGGTACTTCCAGAATTTTGATCCTTTGAAGACAATCCGGGTGGCAGGCTGGAAATTTCGGCCTCAACTGCAAGACAACTGCACGGTGTCAGACCTGGCTAGGGGTGAGTTCAAAATGATTTTCATCTGCGGTGCTGAAAGATGAAATGCATATATTCACGTGATAAAAGCCGAGTCTCATGAAAGTTTAACAAAAAAATAAAGAAGTCACAACTCACCGTAACAATATTAATGCTACAAGGCACAACTTGCTGTGGATGTGAAAATCTCACCATTATCATTGCCAGTGTTTCCTGCTGAAATGAAAGAGTAAAAACAAATAAGTTTATTTCAAAAACACCACTTTAGCTTGTGTACCAAAATTTGGGATCACATCATAATATGCTTTGTTAATCTGTCCGTCTCAACGTCACAATGACGGAATCTCGCGGGATTGGGAATTAAACATCATTATTTAATTGTAAACTGTGTGTGTGTGTGTGTGTGTGTGTGTGTGTGTGTGTGTGTGTGTGTGTGTGTGTGTGTGTGTGTGTGTGTGTGTGTGTGTGTGTGTGTGTGTGTGTGTGTGTGTGTATATGTGTGTGTGTATATATGTGTGTGTCCTCATCAGCAGTTCCGATTGATTTTAAAAAAATAATTTTTTTTTAAAGAATTCAATTGTCCAACTCGGACATTGTTTGACATTCTGGGCATCTCTGGG
Source organism: Eptatretus burgeri (assembly GCF_056783735.1). Lineage (NCBI taxonomy): Eukaryota > Metazoa > Chordata > Myxini > Myxiniformes > Myxinidae > Eptatretus > Eptatretus burgeri. The sequence continues at coordinate 11,203,373 of NC_140973.1, read as the reverse complement.
TGTTGTTTGTTATAACCGACCGCTAATCACTTGCCAAGCCAGAGAGGTCATATTCAACATCATCTGGAGGTCATATTAAACACTAATGTGGATCTGTGACCATGATTGTGGATCCACCATTTGGAAAGGTTCTGGGTTGAAAGGATCGAAACCTTGAGGAAGAACGATGCCCAACTGATGATCCATGCCATCGGGAAACCATTCAATTGCTCACAGGTTAAGGTTTTTCAGGTAAGGGAACTATGTTTTGAGGTTTACAATTTAAATCAAGTTGAATGTAGGTTGTTGTGAAATTCCCATCATTTATAGCAATCCTTTAAATTATATTATGTTTCTGGAATAGCTAATCTTGATGGTTGGGGTGATGGGCTTGGAATCCCAGGATCCTGAGATCAAATCCCACATGGCTGTTGAATTAATACCAGGTGGGGTGGACTCTACTTGTCATCCTTCCGAGGTCGGCAAAATGAGTGCCAACTTGCTGGTATCCTGTGTCGGAGTGGTGACCCGTCCAGGATTGCGCCCAATAGCCAAGGAGACTGCTTAGGCAGCCTCAACGCTCTGCACAGAGTATGGTCCCAATGTATGGATGGAATGACACTCAGTCGATCACATACCTCCGCCATGCTAAACAGTTTACATTTTGTATCCCACTGATGGATCGGATCTGGATCCAGATCTTCACCAAAATTGAATAAATTAGTCATTGTCACACACCGAACCTGTTCACAAAGTTTTGTCCGAATCAGTCCATAACATTGAGATATCTTACTCACAGACAAACAAACATGGCAGGCTGGAACAGACAGACAAAGTCAAACAGGGGTGAAACAATAACCTCTATCTACCTTCGGTGGCAGAGGTAATAAGAGAAACATACTCCATTGTTTTTTTATTATGTTGTCAACAAACTCAAATGAATGAGAGAATTTGAGGAAGTATCATTCCTGACGGGTTCGTTAAGAATACAAGTAACGTTTAGGCAAAGTAATGATGATCGCTTCTTGGACTCAGAGTTTGAAGCCAATCTATATATACAAGCCCTCAAAATAAAGTTTGGTTTTTTTGATGAGCAGTTGGTCAAGTAAACTCTTGTATTGTGTGCTTAACTTACCTTTAAAATTACCAAATGCAGACTACTTGTGATTTCAGGAAAAGGAAGAGACTTGTCGGGAACAAAACACTTTGTCGGAATCAGTTTGCATTTGAGTATGTTTTTGTGTGTTACCATGCTGACAACTTCTCTGCTGTGGTTTTCCATGCAGTTTTGAAGGCCGACGGTGTAATTTTGAGTCAGCGAACTGGGCCTGAACGTCACGACCAGAGCATCATGGACGATAGACACGGTGAGGTTTGGCTCCCACGTGCTGCCTGCAACATAAAGGCAGAGCCGGATCAAGACCTTTAGAGGCCCTAAGCACTGAAAAGATTATGGTACCCCCATATATATGTAATCCAAAATAAAAACAATATTAAACCGTAACATGAAATTTTATTTTTAATGCTTAATGGTTAATCCAGGGCTGCATAAAGGTGTTGACTTGAGTAGCAAACAACACAAACAAACAACACAAACAAACACACACAAACGATGTTGATGCGATTTCTGTACGTGACATCATGGGACGCAGATGATGTGCAAACGTCCGACAAATAAATGCTGAATCATTACATGTCCATTTCATTGCGACCTCATCACGTAATGGTGCATCGTAGCGAATGTCTTCACATCCAACGTGAAGGTAACAATCTCAATACCGGGTATGTCCACCTCCGGAAAGAAACACTGCATCGAGGTCCAAGGAGTGTTTGCGGTTCTCTGGGCAGTTTGTAATGCCTCTTCAAAAATGAATGTCGGTGACTCGTAATTAGTTGCCGCAGATCAGGATCTCGAGGCCAAGATTCAATATTTGACCCTTTTAATTGCAAAATACAACACTTTTTTTAGATCCTCGTGGAGGATCTTTAAGTCTTACTCACGTTGTTGTTCTTCATCTTCTTCTTGTTGACTTTTTTGTTTCACAGCCTACAGTTTTCATCGAAACTTCCTGAAACTTGGCATATATATGTAAAAATACCCTGCGCAGACAGTAACCATCTCCGATTTTGAAAATTACTCCCAGAAAAAAAGTTATGACGTCAAAAAATCTCTGCTAATGGAAATCGCCTAAAAAATTATCTCCGAAACTAGGCAAGCTTTTTGAATTCTGTTTGCGGGAATTGAACAGGGCATTAGCAGAGATGAATTACCGTACATATGATACATCACTATGACGTCATATCAATTTTTATGATGTCATTCCTATTTTTTGACATTTTTTGTTTCACAACCCAGAGTTTTCATCGGATCTTCGTGAAACTTGCCATGTATATGCAGAAAGCCCACGCGCAGGCAGTAACCATCTCCGATTTTGGAAATTCTTCCAAGAAAAAAAAGTTGACGTCATAATATCGCCGCTAATGGAAATCGCCTATACCATTATCTCCGAAACTAGGCAAGCTGTTTGAATTTTGTTTGTGGGAATCAAGCCGGGCATTAGCACAGATAATTTATCGCAAACCTGATACATCACAATGACGTCATATTCCTTTTTATGACGTCATCATTAAGAGGACGAGGATCTTAGCTCATTTGAGCTTGTTCATCCACATGATCGAGACTCGTGGAAGGGAACCAATTTACAAATGGAAAGGGAGAAACACCAACAGCAGAGTAGAAATGAGCCATTAAGGGGAGGGGGAGAAGGACACGGGGGTGAACAAGCTGCACACAAGCTGAATGAAGCACATCAAGAAGGGGAAGGTGGGAATGAAACAGAAAAGAAACAAACCAAGCAAGAACTAACAAACGAAAAGGGGTGAGGGGAGTGGTAGAGAAGTGGGAAGTGGGAGGGAGAGAAAATATAACCTGGAAAAAGGGGGAGGGGGGGGTAAATCACAATAGCATGGAAAATGAGAGTGCTTGGTAACGGGGTCATTTGGGATTGCTGGACAGATTACAAAGTGGGACACCGCTGAACTAGGTACTTGATGTGGTGTCGCACTCACCTCTTTTTGTGCAAAACGACGTGAACTTAAAGAAGTGTTCTTTGCAACCTGTGAAACAAGAAACAACATTGCTTGAGCGCACTCACATCAGAGTGTGTTGTCTTGTATATCTTCAGCAAGTAAGAAAATATGAAGTTAGACGGTACCGCACCTGGCAAGGAAACACGTCTACGCTGCCAGAGATCAGGATCTCGAGGCCAAGGTTCAGGCAAGTTGTGGAGGTTCACTGAGTAGTCCCGACCAGGTTGCATCACAAATCCATCAAAGCTGAAGATGGCCTGTAAGTATAGATACAACAAAGTGTTGCTACATGCAGGTGAAAAAAAAGTTAGTGATAACAGTAGTGGTAAATTACAAAACGTTAAAATAAAACTCGACACAATGTGATCCCAATCAACATGAATGAGTTGGCACATTCTGCTAGTTTAGCTAAGCTCTAAGCTCCATAACACCATGCCACCTCTTCCATTCATAGCTATTGTGTAGAGCCTATGACTGCTGGTTGCATTATTTTCTGGGGGTGCAGCTGTGCCGCTGATGCAGTGCCCTCTATTACTATTACCAGTGCACTGGTACTCATTTCACCGACCTCAGAAGGATGACAGGCTGAGTCAACCCAACCTGGTGTTAATTCAACAGCCAGCAGGGGCTCAAACCTGACCCGAACATCTTAATCCAGCCACCTTATCTATTTAAGTCATCACCAGGCTTTCCTCCACTCATAACCACACCTCTTCAATTATTTATCTTCTGATGTCAATGTCATCTATGACTCTTTGCATTCAATGAGGGCACACCCATTTCAGTACCAGAAATATCAAGAATAACTGACGAAGAACCTACCCCTCCAAGCAGAGCACTCCTCCCCGAGTACAGAAACCACACACAGATGGTGTCGTTGGCAGAAATGTCCATGACGCAAAGTTCTGTGGCTCGTAGTACCACCAAGCTTGCTGTGCAAAAGGACAAACAACAGCTCATTCAACTCTTCTGAAGTTCTCACAGTTCCAGTTTTGACATGGTTCCACTGCCACCTGATAAATGTTGTGGTTACCAAAACCACACGTCTGCCTTTCAATGCATCACATGCCATGCACAGTTAGTCATGGGTGATAAGACATGCCTTGGGACTAATAAAGTTGCAACATGATGAGCTTTTAGTGGTTGATTATGACGTTTCTCATCATCATACCTCAATTGGATATTGCCAGGGAGCATTTGGCGACAACACCATTTGAACGATTTTTCTCAATAAAACCAGCAGTGACCCCTTTTATAAACCTCATCCCGTGTTACCATCCCGTATGTAGCCGTGCCTCCCTTGTTACCATCGTTTGTAATGGACCAGCTGATGTTGAGCACCGGAATTCTGTCTCCATGGCGATTTACTTTCAGGGCCGCCCAGATCGTCGGGGCGCTCGGCCTGCTGGGAGTCCATTCCGTGGACCATTTCTGCTCTGGCCCTGTGTGGATGTAAACACAGCACACACTTATTCACATGAGCGAGCACAAACATCTCCTGCCAACACAAATCACTCACAGCGGTGGTAATCCTCAGAATATTGAGGTCTTGAAGAATGTATTGAAAGATATCGAAACTTCGAGATTTGACGATGAGCTCGACCTAGTCCTAGAAGGATGGGATTAATGTGGACTTGATAATGAGCTGTAATAGCTTCAAAAATATAAAAACACACGAGTTAATTAATTGTTTTTTTTTTAAGTCTCACGCAGGCAAAAGCTTAACATTTTGCATTTGCACGGTCTGTTGATATATTTACAAAGAACTGTCTTGTGCAATTTTTTTCACAAACGCTAATTATTTTACAAATTGATCTAAGGCTCAAGGAGATTGGAAGACATCGGTGTACTCTGAGCTATTCACTCAGAGTACACTGATGTACGCATTGCAAAGACGTTGGTAGACGATGGACTTGAACTTGGGTTCTTCAGCATCATGAACCATGGGTTCAGATTTCAGATAAAAATGGTAAACAGTCCAAACCCAGGTTTTATTCTTGCAAAATATTATTCCACAAGGGTTCAAAACTGACGCATTAAAGCACGAGTCACATTTGCTCTATGGCTAGGATACGGCGGCCGTACCCCCCCCCCGAATTGACAGAAATGTGCGGCGGCCGCAGAGTTTTTGAGGTGGCCTCAGGGTGGCCCTACGCCGTATGGCTATCTTTTACAGGCCGTAGGGGTCTCCGTGGAATTAAAGCGCGGAGTTATAACTTTCTTCATTTCTAGGTTGGCCGTAGCAATTCGACAAGCCGTAGCCATGACGTAGATGTGTTCCACGTCGACCGTACGTAGGGCGTACGGTGGGCTTGCATTATTCGTGAGTTTTCCGTAGGCTCTTATCAATGAAAAATGAATTTTGCCAACCCCCAAAAAATTACGACGGCCACACTATTTCCACGTTCGCCTTAGGGCCCCCCTGCGGTCGCCTTGCGGGCACCTTGAGGCTACCTTGAAAATTCTATCGCCGCCGCAGGGACGCCCTAAGGTCACCGTGCGACATTAAATCAAAGACCGTACAGCACCCCCACGCTTTCGGTCTCCACAATTTATAAATACCCCGTGCGGCTACCCAAAAAATAAAAACATATGTGACTGCTACATTGTGTGACCGTGGAAATACTGCGGCCGCCCTATAATTGCTAGTGGCCGTAGATTTTTTAGACCCTACGGCCGCCGAGCCAAATGTGACTGAAGCATTAGGCAGCACCAACGCTCTGCATAGAGTGTGGTCCCAATGGATGGATGGAATACCGCTGCTCCATACTGCAGGAAAGTCATTGGGATCCTTTATTTTGGCACGTGTCACGCCTTGGATGCGGTCACCAGATTGATTTTTGCTCATGATGCCGAACGTTTCCTCTTCACTTTTATTTACTTGTCTTTGGCACTCGTGAGTGGTGTGTCACACTCAAAGTACTCAAGTAGCATCAAAGGTCACCCCCTGAAGCAATATCCAATCCCCTGTTGAGGAAGTCTAAGGAATTATTCCTTCAAGTCATGATAAGGAATGACAGAAAATGGTCAAGCACGTACAATACGGCCTTCATTCCAGGTAACATCCTTGCCATCTCCACACCGCTTTACAAATATTCTTTGTGATCATCCGATTGAAGTACAGTCTTTCTAAAGATCCTTGGCCTCACTGTTTATCACAAACTGTGGAGGGGAGTGATTCAATTTGGTCTTCAAAAATGATTCATATGTTTTTTTTTAAATATGCAAAATGGTGGAATTTGACCCCTCTTTCCATTGTATGACACTTATTTGTACTTCCCTTACTCTTATGGATCTCCATCCTCCTTTTCATTCTCTCTCTCTCTCGACTCCCATACTACTCTAGCCTCCTTTCTTTCCTCTTCTACTCCCATTCTCAATTTTACTTGATAAATTTACTCCCTTCTCATCCATTTGTAATATACTCTTCATCATAAAACAACAATGACCGCACTGTGGTCACAATCTGCGACAAAATCCGGTGACAGGCCGATTGGGAAAAGCGCATTTAAAGCATTCTTAAAAGATGAACATTGTGATTGGGAAACACATTTAATACCATATTAAAAGATTAACTCGACATCTCTCATCCATGTCAGCCTCCACCATGGTTAAATCAGAATGAGCCGATTAATCACATGCTCACGGATTGTTTAACCCCATTATGGGGCCGTTAAAAACTACGTAACTCTATTGTTATTATTTTTTTTTTTTTAAAGAAATTTCCTTGATGTAATGCTGGATGACTGTGCATGCTGACAGGTTTGATTAAACCTTACCAACATTTTATATTTCACATACGATTAGATTTTTCTTGGTCCCTCATTGTGAGTAATACTTGACCCAAACAAAGCCAATGGAAATCTGATGTAACAAACCCAGGCATTATATTGTTACGGTTGGGGAAATTCACAGAACACCATACAGGTTCCCCAGAGGTCAGTTATGTCGATCAGTGCATGTTCAGGTTAAATTTCCCACCGATGTCTAACGGGTATTATTCGTGAGCGGGCTGTGCATCTTTGAGGTAGTATTATTCTTTTGCGATCTTTATTTTGGCAAACAAACAACATCTCCTCACCACCGTCGCCACAACAAACAACATCTCCTCACCACAACCAACATCTCCTCACCACCGTCGCCACAACCAACATCTCCTTACCACCGTCGCCATAACCAACAACATCTCCTCACCACCATCGCCACAACCAACAACATCTCCTCACCTTCATCTCCACAGACGCCGCCATCTTTTCACCAGCAACGGCATTCCACAGACGAGCGGCATCTCCGCCGACAGACACAGGAACTCCCTCGTTGGGGCAAGGGCCGGTGATTTCAACCACGTCCGCTTTCTCCACATTTGACGGCCAGATCGGATCAAAATGGCAAAAGGGGCGGAGCCAGCGGGGGGGGGTGAGAGGTCGAAGGTGGAAGACCAAACGCACCCCCGTACCCCATAAAAGGGTGCGCTGGAACGCCAAGCCGGCAGTCTGTCGGGGTTTGGAGTCGAGTGCAGTGGAGCTTGGAGTCCGGTGGAGAGCACCAAGGTTCGAGTCCAGTGGAGGGCTGTTGGCCGTCGGAGCGCAGCGGAGCCTGGAGAGCGCCAAGGTTCGAGCCCAGTGGAGGGCTGTTAGTCGGTGGAGGCAGCCGGAGAGAAGTCGCCAGCCGGCCCCGAGACGGTCCGAGCAACGCTGAGGAGCGGGCGGGCTCTTAAAAGAGCATCAACTCTTGAAAGAGCAAGGCCCGTTCGTTCCTCTGAGGCATCGTCGGATAGGCCCGATCGACCAGGCCGCATGGCAAGGCCCGGACCAACCGAGTCGCCATCACACCAGCTGCCGTGTTGACAGCGAGACATCGAGGGTTGTCCAGTGAGTCACCACGAGGGTGGCAGGTAACCTGCCCGGTCTTGCGGAGCTCCTGCGGTCTTCACGGCTCCGCGGAACATTAAAGGCCTACGGGCCCTGTTCTCTACCATTTCCTTTCCTGGGGTTTTCTTTGCATGGAAGTTGTGGCGCCTTGTCCTTAAGTAGAGAATTGTCATAAGTGTACGTAATAAATAGACATCGGCTGTAGGGTCTTTTTGCTCGTGTTCTTGTCCCCATCCCCCCCCCCCCCCATTGCTTCATTGACTGCATACGTGTAAAATAAATGTCCTTGTTTGAATATTCACCTGCTCGTTGCGTCTCTTCCTCCATTGAACTGCCATACTTGCGTTCGGAATAATAGCTCGCTTTTAATAGCCGATAGGATAATCAAGTCCGACGGGGTTTGGCGATAATAAACCGCTCGGCAATCGCAAACGGCGCGAGCTGCGTAAAGCGGTTCGTATCCGTACGGGTCCCGTCGAGGTGTAAATCCCCGGCATTTCTGTCTGCGCCCATACTTACGTAAATCGACAATTCGGCGATCGTACCCTGTCGCGCGTGGACAGAAGAGTTGGCTGATTTACGGTGTGGTTAAAAACACACCCGTAGCTGGATTTCGGCGTTGATCCGGAAAGCTACGACTGGATTGCCCGTCTGGTGGGCGCGCACGGCCGCAATTAGCTAAAAGCGGTCGCCTGCACGCCGCATGGGTGGAAACCACAACAATATAAAGAGCAGAGGCCTACAGGCCTGATGGCTTAGACCCAACAGAAAACCAAGATGGCAGCCATATCATTTTGTTCGGGTGCCATAGTGGGTGGAGTCAAGCGACAAACATGAGTGTGGTCTGGCAGCTGTCTGACCAATGGGTGCACATTTCAAAAACTGACCAACAACAACCATTGGGAGCTCATGCAGACCTGTGACATGTCACAGATAAAAAATAAACAAAAGTTTTGAGCCTTGTGTTATTTCTGTGCCATTCTTTGAACAGAGCCACTTCCAGATGAGCAAGAACACGGTGGGAGGATCACCAACATGCCTCCATAGGTTATTCTATGCAAGTTCAATCAGATTTAAGGCCAGAGATTGTATGGGGCAGTCCGTGCAAATGTTGTGGCCTTAAAGTGCAATGTTGACACAACATGTGCAGTGTGGATGGGTGGTTATCCAAAAATAACAACAGGATTTACATAGCACCTTTTGCCTTGGGTTATTCTTATAGCCACTGGAAAACAACAACAACAAAAGATTATTTTGATTAGTGTCAAATGCACAGAACAAACGGTGTCTTTATTTAATCCACAACTACAAAAAGGAGAAGCGTCTGTCCATGCGTATGTGTGCCATGCTTCATTCTAAAGGGTTTCTGCTGTTGGAGAACAATGAAAATGGTACCACTGGAAAGCTAATAATCAATTTACTGCGAACAAAAATTTGTGTTTGTTTAATCATAAATATTTCCATTTTAAAAGCCTATGTTTCCTAGATAGAGGAAGAAAAAGTGCGACCTTGACCTTTAATTAATGTAGTAACTTAATGTGATTTTTTAATTAATGTAATTAACTCCTGCTGCCAGATAAAAAAAAAGTTCATACAACGATTAATACTAGGATCACCAAATAAAAGTTAATTCTGGTGATTAATTAATACTACGATATATACTAGAATCACCAAATAAAAATTAATAATAGTAATTAATTAATACGACCATTAATACCAGGATCACCCGATAAAAGTAAACACTACAATTACTTAATACTACGATTAATACGAGGATCTACCAATAATACTTAAAACTATGATTAATTAATACCAGGATCACCCGCTAAATATAAATACTCATAATTAATGAACACAATGATTAATACTTGGATAACCAATTAAAAGGTAATACTCATAATTAATTAATACAACAATTAATACAAGGATCATCCGATAAAAGTTATTACGATTAATACTCGGATCACCCAATAAAAGTTAATACTAGTAATTAATTAATATGATGATTAACACTAAGATCACCCAATAAAAGTTAACACTATGATTAATTAATACTAGGATCATCCAATAAAACTTAATACTTGTAATTAATTAATACTCTGATTAACACTAGGATCACCCAATAAAAGTTAACACTATGATTGATTAATACTAGGATCATCCAATAAAAGTTAATACTAGTAATTAATTAATACTATAATTAACACTAGGATCACCAAATAAAAGTTAATACAGTATTATGATTAATTAGTACTACGATTTATATGAGGATCACCCAATAAAAAAAAAATAATAGTAATTAATTAATACTATGATTAATACCAGGATCACCCGATAAAAGCTAATACTACAATTAATTAATACTACGATTAATACTAGGATCTACCAATAATACTTAATACTAGTAATTAATTCATACTATGATTAACACTAGGATCACCCAATAAAAGTTAACACTATGATTAATTAATACGAGGATCATCCAATAAAAGTTAATACTAGTAATTAATTAATACTATGATTAATACAAGGATCACCCAATAAAAGTTAACACTACAATTCATTAATACTAGGATCGCCCAATAAAAGTTAATTCTAGTAATTAATTACTACAATGATTTATACGAGGATCACCCAAGAAAAAAATTAATAAATAATTAATTAATACTATGATTAATACCAGGATCACCCGGTAAAAGTTAATACTACAATTAAGTAATACTACGATTAATACTAGGATCTACCAATAATACTTAATACTATGATTAATTAATACCAGGATCACCCACTAAAAGTTAATACGAGTAATTAATTAACACTACGATTCATACAAGGATCACCCAATAAAAGTTAATACTAGTAATTAATTAATGAACACTATGATCACCCAATAAAAGTTAACACTACGATTCATCAATACTAGGATCGTCCAATAAAAGTTAATTCTAGTAATTGATTAGTATACGATTTATACTAGGATCACCCAATAAAAAATTTTTTAATAATAATTAATTAATACTATGATTAATACCAGGATCACCCACTAAAAGTTAATACAAGTAATTAATTAACACTATGATTAATACTAGGATAACCAAATAAAATGTAATACTCAAAATTAATTAATACTACGATTAATACTCAGATCACTCAATAAAAGTTAATATGATTAATTAATAGTACAATTAATTAATACTATGATTAATACCAGGATCACCCAATAATAGTTAATACTAGTAATTAATTAATACTATGATTAATACTAGGATCACCCAATAAAAGCTGAACTTGGTAGTGAAACGTGCAGGAAGCAAAAGGTGGTGAGACTTTCCTTTAAATAAAAATGTGGTTTGTTGAAAACGAATCTGTGGATAAGGGAAGACAAGATGTTATAAATAAGATGGGATGAACCAAGCAGTCGATAGCCACAAATAGGAATGCTGGGACATGCAAAGTTAGGTACAAGAGAACTAAGACCCAATCCCCAAATAGTTCCAAATACTGGATTTGTAGAATGAAGATCAAGGGATAGCTGAGGGCTTGAGCAGGCATGAGCTGGTGGTGGCTGCAGGATGTGGTGTGGCAGGGAGCAACGAGTAGTGATGATGACGAGCTGCGATGCTGGGAGATGTGGTATCCTCCTTCCGGCGATGAAACAGAGAAAGATGTTCCTTTCAGCTGGCACGCCCAAGTGTGGCCATGGCCCTCATAAATTCTAGGACCAGCTCATGCACGGCCGATTTCTCAGTAGCTACCCTCTGGTGTGGGAAGTGCCATATTCCTCACAGTGGGGTCATCCCAATAAAAAGTCTGCCACCCCTCTCTGGGGCTCCACAAGTGACACCGTCACAATGACTTGCGGTGCGCTGGCCAAACGATTTATGCTGTTTCCTTGTGAATGCACAAAGCGCTTGCTCGTGTGCCTTATACTTAAGTCCTGACCTGAAAACAGGACGTTTTACATGATATAATCTTACTCCATAAGGGATGCTCACTACCTCCTAAGTGCACATGTTACAAGACTTAATTCTGACAAATAGCTACACAAGATTATATCAAACCCATACGATTGCACGGACCAAGCAATTCTTAATACAATCTAGCTGTGGACGTACCCTCCCTCCCCCCCCCCACCCCACTTCCATGCAGCAATATATTCCATGTCAGCCAATAGTGTATTGCTTCTATCAACTTTTTGGAAATGTCACCCTGCATCTCAGATGGTTTTTCAGCGTGGAAAGATTGGTCATAAACCTAGTCCTGACACAAAACCGCCCCACATCACACAGCCTGCATACAGGAGTGGAAGGAATTGGATGCAAGATTGAAATCTGGAAAAACTCTCGATGAGCTGCAGATTTTTATGGACAATGGCAATTTTATTGGGCAGTTTGTGTTGATGGCGTAATTCGACCCAGTGATTCAGGAGCACGTTCGATGATCATCAACCAGAGAAAATATGAGACAACTATCTGAGTGCTGATATTCAGAACGAGCTCCTCGGGCTATTAGCCAACAAATGCAGAAGTTAAATACTTGCATGTGTTGCAACTTGCATGTGTTACTTAGGCCTAGGTCACATTCGCCACAGCGGCCGTGGGGTCTCCAAAATATACGGCCACTAGCAATTATACGGCGGCCGCAGTATTTTCATGGTCACACAATGTAGCAGTCACATATGTTTTTATTTTTCGGGGAGCCGCACAGCGTATTTATAAATGGTGGAGACCGAAAACGTGGGTGTGCCGTACGGTTTTTGATTTGATGTCACACGGTGACCTGAGGGCGTTCCTGCGGCGGCCATATAATTTTCAAGGCAGACGCAAGGTGCCCGCAAGGCGACCGCAGGGGGGCCCTAAGGCGAACGTGTGGCCAGACGGACGGTAACGAATGGGTTTATTTTTTTTTTTCTTTTCTTTTTTCGGCTTGTCGAATTGCTACGGCAAACGTAGAAATGAAAAAAAAAGTTATAACTCCGCGTTATAATTCCACGGCGACCTTACGACCTGTAAAATATAGCCAAACGGCGTAGGGCCACCCTGAGGCCACCGCAGAAACTCTGCGGCCGCCGCACGTTTCTGTCAATTCAGAGGGCGTACGGCCGCCTTATCCTCGCCATAGAGCAAATGTGACTTAGGCCTTAGTGATGCGCGACTGCACCCCAGGCATCGGCAAGCATGAGCAACTTCCAGTCATCTGCTTCGTTCACACACACACACAAACACAAGATGGAGAGGCGTATGAAATATGTGAACATTTCCTCTCTTTTTTGTTGTGAACGACACTACCGGTGAGACGAACAGAGGAGTTATTGGAACTATTACACGGCTTTGGTCTGCCTTTGTCTGACTGCAGAGGCCAAGGATACGACAATGGCAGCAACATGTAAGGGAGACGTTCCAGTGTTCAGACTCGGATTCTACAGATGAACCCTATGACATTTTATGTTTCAAACTTGTGGGTTCAGATTATGCTCGGTGATCCGTGGTGTTCATATAATCTTTTGGCGTCTGTACAGGGGCCGTACACGCTTTTTTGGCTTCTCTACAAAGATGGGACATTCAAAAGCAACGCATTGACATTTCCGTGAAATTACTTTGCAAAACCCGATGGGAATTTTAAATTGAGGCCATCTAGGTTGTGTGCTATCAGCTGCAAAGGTAAAGGCTGATCTGCTGAGTGTTGCTAACGCTGCCAAAGGAAAGGAGGCTAAGTGTTATAGCGAGGCGAGGGATCTGGAGAAGGAAGTGGGGACTTTCGAATTTCTCATATGTCTGGTCATCTGGTATGATATAATTGTCAAATCAACTGAGTCATCAAGGTATTGCAGTCAAAGGACATGCAGTTGGATATTGCATTAGATCTAATCCAGGTGTATCATGCTCACTTGGTGATCTATTGCGATTCTGGATTTGTTCAGGCCAGCAATACTGCCAAGTGTCTCATGCCATCACGAGACGCAGAAACAACGTTTTATTTGGTGACGGTCACATGCCGAGCATAAAACGGCACTTTTCATACAAGTCTGAAGATGAAGCAGCTTCAGACCTGCAGGAAAAGTTCAAAGTTGAATTTATTTTTTTTTTGTACAGGTTATTGATGTTTGCCCGACTGCACTGGAGAGGTACATTGGAGCAGTTGCTCTACGTCCTGAAGCCATTCTACATCGCAGCCACGAAAGCTTGAAGGGCAATGATCTTAGAAAAAGCTGAAACGAACTACCTGCCTTTCCTGCTAACTCATTCAGATTAAAGCGATCTGGAACCGAACAAGCTGCTGGAAGAATTCAAGCTTCTGTCAAACTCGGTGCTAGAAAGATGTACTCCGCTATATAACCAAAACCTCATTCATCAGCACTTAACAAAATATGCACGTGACTCTCGGGGGGGGGTGGGGGGGGTTACGAACAATGCTGGTAACCATCACGTTGGAAGAAAACCCTTTCTCAAAGTTGAAGCTCATCAAGGGATACTTACACTATACAATGTTGCAGGACAAGATCATTTCAATCGAGAAGGTCTAAAGATAATTTCAATTGACAAGGTCTCAAGATCAAATCTAAATTAGGATTCCATGATTGATGATTTTGCGTCCATTAAAAGTAGAAAGGTGAAATTGTAAGCTTTGATTATTGTCCTGTGTGTAATTAATTTTTGCAATGAATCTGTTCTTCACCTGAAGATTTGTCATCATTTTATTGGCCCTCTGAGGGAGCCCCCCCCACCTTTCCCCTTCCCCTAAACATATTATGTTTTTCAGGTGTCACCCATATACCAAGCAAAGGCTCTGAATGAGATAATAAAAATGGTACCGCTGGAAAGCTAATAATCGGTTTACTTGGTTGGAAAGGTAATAATAGATATACTTTGAACAAAAAACTTAGTCTGTTTAATCATAACGATGCCCATTTGAAAAGCCCATATTTCTGTGATTGAGGAAGAAGATGTGGGAATGGAAGCTTAATGTTGCTGGTCCAATAGTGACGGCACATAAAATTACATAGTGTCTTCTAAATATTTTAAAGGGTTTGTGTGATATTCTTTTATGGCCAAACCATAGCACCTTGAGGCCCCAAATTTTGGGTGTAGATACTTCCGAAGCTGGGAAAGGTTTTAAGCTAACACACATTGGCCTTGACGGCTGTTTTGAGGCCATCACCGGTCACTATAAAGTATTGTTGTGGGCCGGGGGTCGGTGGCGAGAACGACAGCCAGGTGGGGAAGCTGACGCCGTCTCCCACCGGTCTCCCCGGAATTATAGGCCGGCGCTCCGATAACTCCGCGAGCCAGCAAGTCGATTAATCGACCGTGAAACGCCAATATCTCGACCGCATGGCGTAGGGTTAATTGTCTAGATCAAATGTACCTAAGTAACCACGCAGTCTTGGCTACCGGGGATTCACGCCCTCGGAACGTCTGGCCGAACCGAATCACTCTACTAGCTATGGTAGAGTATCAACTTCCACCTACCAACTCCGGCTCGGATGCAGTCGAGCGGGCCTGCCTAGGACGTTCCGGCTAAGATGTACCGATTACCGGGGATGAAACCCCGTCTAAACTCAGATACGAACCATGCTGGACCAATGTAAGAAGGGATGGAAACGAACTGGGAACATTTCTAATAAATTTTATTCACAGTAAAAGACAAAGGCAAGACTTAACGCGAATATGCAGGAAGTATTTAAAATGATCCAAAAATACTTATTCAGTTCTACTTAAAGAGGGGCCCACACACACACAAATGAAAAGACAAGCCGGTAGGCGACGAGGGATTCGCTAGGATCGAAGCGCTGGATACGATGCTTTTCATTCTGACCGATCCACCGACGAAGATTCATTGCCAAGACGTATTGGCTCACATACAATTGTTCCTCTGCCTGGCAAGATTTTTCCTATTGCATATTTTGCCAACTGGCACTCCTCATAAAAAATGACGGTAAATAGACACCCTGTTTTTTAAGGACTACCATTTGAAAAATAATCGGTTTGCTGGTTTGTGCTGTGGAGCCTCGCGTTGCAGACGCACACACACACACACACACACACACACACACACACACACACACACACACACACACACACACACACACACACACACACACACACACACACACACACACACACACACACCTCGACAATAAGGGATATCTAGCATATATAGCGAATCCAAAAACCCAGAGTCTTTATTGGACCCTCGCAGCCGAGGAGAGAGACAAGCTGGGGGTCAGAGTTCGGTGGGTACCTGACCGTCGGAGGGAGGGCGTGCTCCACGGTGCGGCACCTGACAAAGGTCGTTGGTTCGATCTCCAGTCGCACGTGGGGGACTCGAGGCCCGTGGCAGAATTCGGGTGGTGAATAATCGAGGTCCACGGAGGGGGGGGGTCAGGTTCGCTCTGTCCTTCCTTGTAGAGGGCCAGCAGAGACACATTCGCCGCCTCGATGGCTCTCTGCTCAACCCTCGTGACAGCAAAAAAACCCCTTCATAACAGCAACGTAGACCTCCTGTGACCACTCTTCGTAATCGCCCCTCGTAACCACCCCTTCGTAACATCAAAAACCCTTAAGAACCTCTCAGAACTCTCGTGCAACCCACCAACAATGCCTCAGAGAGTCTCTGGAATTTATGGACCTCCCTCAGTGGGGAGGGGTCTTGGTCAGCACACCTCCCTGTCCGCCTCTAATTGGCCGGGATCCTACGGGCACAGCCTTCCTGGGCAGGGTTTCGGCCATGCTCGGAGAAAGCCACCCCTCCCCTCCACACGTGTTTGAGGAAGGTGGATGGTGGTGAAGCCACCTCGAACATCCTCAGGAATCCATCTCAGGCAAAGGTGCGCTGTGGCCCGTGAACCGACAGCGCAAGCGCGATGGTACCGTGGATCACAATGGGGGATGTAAAAATAAACGAAAGCGATTTATTAACCTCACTAAGCCGTCACAGCGCACACATTTCATTCTCCCACGAAACAAAAGGAAGGGACCCGTCTCACACGTACTTAACGGAATAACTGACTTTTGGGACCTGTATGTTGGATGCAAATGGTTTCCAGATCCGTAACATATATATTGGGATGTGGGGTCAGGCAGTGCTACTGCTGGCCTGCAGGCAAAAGGTAACCACCATAACTCCACAGTTTTTCAACACGTACAGAGACTACCACTGGGAAAAGCTCACCCAGCCTCATCCAAAGTAATATTTCTCGAAGCGATGAAGAAAATATATAAAAATTCATGGAAGGAGCACACAAACAAACAATCACAGCCACAATTGCATGTTATAAACTATAACGGCACTCGGTAGAACACATTCCTCCACCAGGCTGAGCGGTTTACGTTTTGTATCCCACTGATAGGCCAGATCTGCAGCGGGACCCGAACCAAAATCGAATTCGCTCGTTCTTGTCACCTACCAAGATTTGTCATAACCCGTCCATAACTGCCTGAAATATCATGCTATATAATTGTTTTTGGTCCCATCTCTCAATTATGAAGAATCACTGAAAAAATTCTCATTTCCATATCTTTACCAAAAATGAATCAATTCGACCTTGCCAGACAACCAACCAGTCCACCAAGTATCGTCTGAATCCGTCCATAACGATTTGAAATATCCTGCTATATATCGTTTTTGGCTCCACCTCTAATCTAGTATCGGGATCCAGATCTTCAGGAAAATGTAATCATTTTGTCCATGTCATACACCAGTGTCCACCAAGTTTCATCAAACATTTGTCCACAATGTTTTGAGATATCCTGCTGACAGACAGAAAGACAGACAGACAGAGAGAGACAGGTGTAAAAACATAGCCTCCATCCAACTTCGATGATGGAGGTAAAGATCCTTTTTTTTTTTTCTCCAGGTGTTTTACTTCATTTTACGAGCCTGGTGTTGGCGCAGTGGTTAGGGCAGCAGCTTGGGACCCAAAAGGTCCTGAGTTCAAGCCCCGTTGGGCCACTGAATTTATATATATATATATATATATATATATATATATATATATATATATATATATATATATATATATATATCATATATGTATGTGTATGTATATATACTGCATCTATATATATATATATATATATATATATATATATATATATATATATATATATATATATATATATATATATATATATATATATATATACATATATACATATATATATATATATATATATATATATATATATATATATATATATATACATATATATACATATATATATATATATATATATATATATATATATATATATACATAGCAAGTCGTATAACACCAGGGGGTTGACTCAGCCTGTCATCCTTCCGAGGTCGGCGAAATGAGTACCAGTGTACTGGGCCCGGTTAGAATAGGTGTACCATATCCCTGTGTGTCGTAAGAGGAGACCAGGGTTGCGTCAGGAAGGGCATCCGGCGTAAAAACCTATACCAAATCATTATGCGGACAACAAAACGAATTTCCATACCGGATCGGTCGAGGCCCGGGTTACCAACGACCGCCACCAGTACCAGTGGTCAGCAGGGTACCAGTGGAAATTGTGTTTATTATTTGCATGTGTTACATGATGTCGCTGAGCGAAGGAGGAGAAGGAGACGGGGAAGGCAAGTCCGGAGGCAGTGGGAGAGGGGGAAGGGTAGAAGTGTGGAGGTGAGAGTTGGAACTCTGAATGTTGGGACGATGACTGGCAAAGTGCGAGAGTTGGCTGATATGATGGAGAGAAGAAAGGTGGACATACTATGTGTACAAGAGACCAAGTGGATGGGGAGTAAGGCTAGGAGCATTGGAGGTGGTTTCAAACTGTTCTACCATGGTGTGGATGGGAGGAGAAATGGTGTCGGGGTAATCCTGAAGGAAGATTATGTCAAGAGGGTATTGTAGGTGAGGAGAGTGTCTGACCGAGTGATGAGTGTGAAGTTGGAAATTGAAGGGGTGATGATGAATGTCATCAGTGCATATGCCCCACATATGGGGTGTGAGATGGAATATAAAGAAGATTTTTGGAGTGAGTTCGATGAAGTGGTGGAGAGTGTATCCAAGGATGAAAGAGTGGTGATTGGAGCAGATTTCAATGGGCATGTTGGGGAAGGGAATAAAGAGGATGAGGAGGTGATGGGTCGGTAAGGTCTCAACAAGAGAAATGTGGAAGGGCAAATGGTGGTAGAGTTTGTAAAAAGAATGGAAATGGCAGTGGTAAACACGTATTTCAAGAAGAAGGAGGAACACAGGGTGACATACAAGAGTGGAGGAAAGTGCACACAGGTGGATTACATCTTAAGCAGGAGATGCAACCTGAAAGAGATTAGAGACTGTAAGGTGGTGGCAGGGGAAAGTGTAGCTCGACATCGATTGGTGGTCTGGAGGATGATTTTGGAGGTGAGGTTGAGGAAGAGAGTGAGGGCTGAACTAAGGACCAGATGGTGGAAGCTGAAGGAGGAAGACTGTTGCGTGGAATTTAGGGAGGAGGCGAGACAGGCGTTGGATGGTGGTAAAGATGGGTGGGATGATTGGGCAACCACAGCAGAAGTGGTGAGGGAGACAGCTAGGAAGGTACTGGGTGTGACATCTGGACAGAGGAAGGAAGATAAGGAGACTTGGTGGTGGAACGAGGAAGTACAGGAAAGTATAAGGAAGAAGGGGTTGGCGAAAAGGAAGTGGGATAGTCAGAGAGATGAAGAAAGTAGGCAGGAGTACAAGGAGTGGTGGCGAAAGGCAAAGAGAGAGGTGGCAAAGGCTACGAAAAAGCCATATGACGAGCTGTATGAGAAGTTGGATGCAAAAGAAGGGGAAAAGGATTTATACCGATTGGCAAGACAGAGGGACCGAGCTGGGAAGGATGTGCTGCAGGTTAGGGTGATAAAGGACGTAAATGGGAATGTGCTGACGAGCGAGGAGAGTGTGTTGAGAAGGTGGATGGAGTACTTTGAGGAGCTGATGAATGAAGAAAATGAGAGAGAGAGAAGGTTGGAAGAGGTGGAGATAGTGAATCTGGAAGTGGGGTGGATCAGGAAGGATGAAGTGAGGACTGCTATGAAGAGGATGAAAAGTGGAAAGGCGGTTGGCCCAGATGGTATACCAGTGGAGGCATGGAAGTGTTTCGGAGAGATGGCAGTGGGGTTGTTAACCAGATTGTTTTAATAAAATCTTGGAAAGTGAGAGGATGCCGGAGGAGTGGAGATCAAGTGTACTGGTTCCGATTTTCAAGAATAAGGGTGATGTGCAGAGCTGTGGAAATTACAGAGGGATAAAGTTGTTAAGCCACACCATGAAGTTGTGGGAAAGAGTAGTGGAAGCTCAGTTGAGAGGAGAGGTGACGATCTGTGAGCAGCAATATGGGTTTATGCCAGGAAAGAGCACCACTGATGCAATGTTAGCTTTGAGAATGTTGATGGAGAAGTATAGGGAAGGCCAGAAGGAGTTACATTGTGTGTTTGTGGATTTAGAGAAAGCTTATGATAGGGTGCCAAGAGAGGAGTTGTGGCATTGTATGAGGAAGTCGGGAGTGGTGGAGAAGCATGTGAGGATTGTGCAGGATATGTATGAGGACAGTGTGACAGCGGTGAGGTGTGCGGTAGGAATGACGGACCGGTTTAAGGTTAAAGTGGGATTGCACCAAGGATCGACTCTGAGCCCTTTCCTGTTTGCAATGGTGATGGACAGGTTGACGGACGAGATCAGACTGGAGTCTCCATGGACTATGATGTTCGCAGATGACATCATGATCTGTAGGGAGAGTAGGGAGCAGGCTGAGGCGAGCCTCGAGAGGTGGAGGTACGCACTGGAGAGAAAGGGAATGATAGTCAGTCGGAGTAAGACGGAGTACATGTACGTAAATGAGAGGGAGGGTGGTGGTATGGTGCGGTTGCAAGGAGTTGAGGTGGGGAAGGTGGATGGGTTTAAATACTTGGGATCAACTGTCCAAAGTAACGGAGAGTGTGGGAGAGAAGTGAAAAAGAGAGTGCAGGCAGGATGGAGTGTGTGGAGAAGAGTTGCAGGAGTGATTTGTTACAGAAGGGTAGCTGCAAGAGTTAAGGGGAAAGTATATAAGATGGTAGTGAGACCAGCTATGTTGTATGGTTTAGAGGCGGTGGCGCTAACAAATAGACAGGAGGAGGAGCTGGAGGTGGCAGAGTTAAAGATGCTGCGATTCTCGTTGGGAGTGACGAGGATGGACAGGATAAGGAATGAGTATATTAGAGGGACAGCGCAGGTAGGACGGTTTGGAGACAAAGTGAGAGAGGCGAGATTGAGATGGTTTGGACATGTGCACAGGAGGGAAGCGGAGTATATCGGGAGAAGGATGCTGAAGATGGAGCCGCCAGGCAGGAGGAGAAGAGGAAGGCCAAAGAAGAGATTCATGGATGCGGTGAGAACGGACATGCGGGTGGTTGGAGTGTCAATGGAAGATGCGGAGGATAGAGCGAAATGGAGACGGTTGATCGGAGGAGAAGGAGAAGGAGAAGGAGAAGGAGAAGGAGAAGAAGGAGAAGGAGAAGGAGAAGGAGAAGGAGAAGGAGAAGGAGAAGGAGAAGGAGAAGGAGAAGGAGAAGGAGAAGGAGAAGGAGAAGGAGAAGGAGAAGGAGAAGGAGAAGGAGAAGGAGAAGGAGAAGGAGAAGGAGAAGGAGAAGGAGAAGGAGAAGGAGAAGGAGAAGGAGAAGGAGAAGGAGAAGGAGAAGGAGAAGGAGAAGGAGAAGAAGAGTTTTACTTCATTTTACAACCTCATTGAGATTCCCAGATGGACATACAGAGGACTTGCCCAAGATCAAATGAAGCCCCAGGTAAGGGGCATTTTCAGCACCACCGCTCAGTTTGTTAAACTTTTGAATACCTTATGAGGGGCCAGCGAGGGCAGGCGGTGGTGAGGAGCCAGCGAGGGCAGGCGGTGGTGAGGGGCCAGCGAGGGCAGGCGGTGGTGAGGGGCCAGCGAGGGCAGGCGGTGGTGAGGGGCCAGCGAGGGCAGGCGGTGGTGAGGGGCCAGCGAGGGCAGGCGGTGGTGAGGGGCCAGCGAGGGCAGGCGGTGGTGAGGGGCCAGCGAGGGCAGGCGGTGGTGAGGGGCCAGCGAGGGCAGGCGGTGGTGAGGGGCCAGCGAGGGCAGGCGGTGGTGAGGGGCCAGCGAGGGCAGGCGGTGGTGAGGGGCCAGCGAGGGCAGGCGGTGGTGAGGGGCCAGCGAGGGCAGGCGGTGGTGAGGGGCCAGCGAGGGCAGGCGGTGGTGAGGGGCCAGCGAGGGCAGGCGGTGGTGAGGGGCCAGCGAGGACAGGCGGTGTTGAGGGGCCAGCGAGGACAGGCGGTGGTGAGGGGCCAGCGAGAGAAGGTGGTGGTGAGGAGCCAGCGAGGGTCAAAATGTTTATAATGATAAAGGGTAGTAACAAAATAAGTGCAGAAGATTCTTCAGCAGAATAGACAGCAAGTGAAAGGACCAGGGGACATAGTATGAGAATACATAAGAGCAGTGTTTAGGTAGTTGTACGACAAGAATCTTTCAGTCAGAGTAGTCAAAACATGGAATGGTATCCCTTGAAAGGTAGTAGTAGCAGGGTCAGCAGCAGAAACATTAAAATTGGAATTAGATATGTACCTGGAAGCATTGGAGATTGAGGGGTATAGTGGTATTGGCATGTCTTGTAGGTAGCTTGAGTATGGATGGGTGAGTGTGCGCCACACCTCTGTGGTGAATGCGACGTCTGTGTGGTAGGGCCTCATTAAGGCATAGACTGATTGTGTGTGCTCTTCATGTGACAACCACCTTTGCCCCTCTCACTACCCCCCCCCCCCCAAAAGAAGAAAAACTTCACTTTAAGCTCACCAAGTACTTAGTTCTGGGGAGCTTATGGGATGGCGCATCGTCCGTAAGTCCGTTCGTCAGTCCAGAAATACTTTCAAATTCTTCTCTGAGATTACACACACGATTTCGATGAAACTTGACCACAACCTTCATCACCCATGATGTACCAAAGTTTGTTCACAATATTTAAAAATTCCATCCCACATCGACTTCCTCATCAGTATCATCGTTCTACCAGGTGAGCACCCAGGGGTATTGCCCCCATGTTTATTTTAACACCCTGGTGATAACATATCCGTTCACACTCTTCTCGTCATTCCTCCCTCCATCCCCCAAAGTAAATCAAGTCGTTTTTTAAAATGACGAATTTATTTAATCATTGCTCATCTCTAATTTTGTTCCCTTCTTTCCCCACTTCTCCTCCTCCTCCTCCTCCTTCCCTCCTTTCATCCTCCTTCAGCCCAATGTTCATGTTCATCGTTTAACCTCCCCGTCCCTCTCCCATCCTGGTGCGTACATAACAGGTAGATATCATCCCAAACATATCACTAAGTGTACTTTTGTGACATACTTACTTTGAAGAGTGCAGGTGACGTTCTGCAACAAAGGGGAATGGGGGTGAAAGTGGAATTATAAAAATATAAACATAAACATGTGCTCTTGCCGACGACGACATGGGACAGCAATGAGGGTTAGGTAGGTAGGTAGGTGGGAAGATGGGTAGATTGGTAGATGGGTAGGTAGGCAGGTAGATAGGTAGGTGGGTATGGAGGCAGATAGGTTTGGAAGGTTGTTAGCTGGGTAGGTAGGTAGATAGGAAGGTAGGAAGATAGGTAGGTAGGCAGGTAGGTGGGTAGGCATTTTGAACTACCACCCAAGAGAGATGACTACCGATTGCCGTGAACGCCAGGAACTCAGATCTCATGGTCTCTGCTTCATCGGCAGGACAAGATGGCGAACATGAAACTTGTTCAAAACAAGAGAAGTACACCTGGCCAGGAGTCGGGACACTCACCTTTCGAGAGCAAATTGAGGAATTCCCAATGTCGATTCCAAATTCGTCACTCTGAGGCCTCGTGCGAGATAAGAAAGCCATGAATACAAAAGAAAACAGCACAATCAGTGATCCATCCATTGTTGTCTCACCGGACACGGACAGCTCATACAGGTATCACTGCCATTGGTAACCTGTCTTATCACGGAAGCAGAAGCTACCTACGACCTAGTAACTCAACTTTTATACAAACCGGTCAAACCGGCCAGGTTAATGACGCGCCATCCTCCCACCTGTCGCATACCTTAAGGTGCAACGGTCTCACACCTTGTTGTTCAACACCTCCGAGTGTCGTGACGTCACAGCTCATCGGTTGGACCATTTAATTAAAATTGCAAAAAGTGAATGAACCTCAGAAAAGGAACAAGTGACAAAAGGTGAACACAACCTTTGGAGATTCACTTTTTGCAGGATGGATTCATCCATTTACAGGATGGATGCGCATTGTGTGTTTTACAGGTGTGTTTGTGCAGGTTCACACCTGCAGACGTCCTTCTCCTCCTGTACCGTCTTCGCACAGCTCACCTGGGTCGCACATGTTCAACGCCTGCTTCAACCCGTTCAAGACAGGAGACGAAGACCGAGATGAAGTGGTAGAGGAAGGACAAGCAGATGTGGAGGATGACGAGGAAGCTGAACATCTTGAACTGATGATGAATGGAAGTGATCGCCGTTAATGAATAAACGCTTCACCACCATCGCTCTGAAAATTTCATCATTATTATATTATTTCATTTTTGGCCGAAAATGACTTTCAACTTGACCTTTGACCCTGAATCACAAAATTGACCTCAGAAATGGATTCCTCAGGTCAAAATTATACGGAAAAGAGGCATCACGCGTGATCGTAAGTTAGTTGGTTGAAAAGTTCGATTCCACCCCCGTCCGCGGTGACCATCTTGGATTTATGCAAATTAGCGGAGTTCCTCAAGGTTGCCGCTCCGGCGACCAAGACAAATTTTCTCTATAGACCCGTGTGAGTCCAAAACCATCAAAAAACAATACACTTCTCATTACAACAAGGTTGAGTACAGAACATATACGGGTGGAAAATGGACTATCATCCCTCGATGGACGGTGGGTGGTGGATGGTGGATGATGGATGATGGACGGTGGATGGTGGATGATGGATGATGGACGGTGGTTGGTGAATGGTAGATGATGGACGGTGGACGATAATTAATATCTATATCTATCTCTATCTCTATCTCTCTCTCTCATCTCCTTCTGTGTTTCGGTGATCCCATCCTCTGTCGTTTAAATCTCTTACAAACAAGATCCCCCATGTCTGTAAACAGAAGCTGTGAGTGGGTGTGTGGTGATTGTTGTGGTGTGGTGTGGTTGTGTGATATGTGTTTGATGTGTGTGTGTGTGTTTGATGTGTGTGATGCGTGTGGGGCGCGTGGGGCGCGATGTGCGTGGTGTGCGACGTGCGTGTGGTGCGATGCGTGTGGTGTGAAGTGGAGTATGTGTGTGTGTGTGTGTGTGTGTGTGTGTGTGTGTGTGTGTGTGTGTGTGGGTGTGCGTGGGTGTGTGTGTGTGTGTGTGTGTGTCTGTCGAGAGGAGGACATGTGTGTGTGGTGTGGAGTATGTGTATGTGTGGTGTGGAGTATGTGTATGTGTATGTGTATGTGTATGTGTATGTGTATGTGTATGTGTATGTGTATGTGTATGTGTATGTGTATGTGTATGTGTATGTGTATGTGTATGTGTGTATGTGTGTGTATGTGTGTGTATGTGTGTGTATGTGTGTGTATGTGTGTGTATGTGTGTGTATGTGTGTGTATGTGTGTATGTGTATGTGTATGTGTGTGTATGTGTGTGTATGTGTATGTGTGTGTATGTGTGTATGTGTGTATGTGTGTGTATGTGTGTGTGTGGTGTGGAGTATGTGTATGTGTGGTGTGGAGTATGTGTATGTGTATGTGTATGTGTATGTGTATGTGTATGTGTATGTGTATGTGTATGTGTATGTGTATGTGTATGTGTGTGTCTACGTGTGTGTGTATGTGTGTGTGTATGTGTGTGTGTATGTGTGTGTACGTGTGTACGTGTGTACGTGTGTACGTGTGTACGTGTGTGCGTGTGTGTGGAGTATGTGTATGTGTATGTGTATGTGTATGTGTATACGTGTGTACGTGTGTACGTGTGTACGTGTGTGGAGTGGAGTATGTGTATGTGTGGTGTGGAGTGTGTGTGGTGTGGAGTATGTGTATGTGTGGTGTGGAGTATGTGTATGTGTGGTGTGGAGTATGTGTATGTGTGGTGTGGAGTATGTGTATGTGTGGAGTATGTGTATGTGTATGTGTATGTGTGTGTATGTGTGTGTATGTATGTATGTATGTATGTATGTATGTATGTATGTATGTATGTATGTATGTATGTATGTATGTATGTATGTATGTATGTATGTATGTATGTATGTGTGTGTGTGTGTGTGTGTGTGTGTGTGTGTGTGTGTGTGTGTGTGTGTGTGTGTGTGTGTGTGTGTGTGTGTGTGTGTGTGTGTGTGTGTGTGTGTGTGTGTCACTTCCAGACAGTGAGAACACATTCTCCAGGTTTGGTTTAAAACGCCTTGTTTTGATAAAACAGAAACTTCCGCAGAACATGTTGTTTGCATTTGCCGTCGAGGCACGACCAGATACCAATGTCCTGTATAATGTTTTACAAATATAACCTTTCACACGATCCCTTCAAGACCCATCTATGTATTATGTAAACACGTCGGTGGGTTGGCGGAGTCGGCTCGGTGTGTTGTCCATGTCTTCAGAGCTGGATTACCCGGGTCCACATCGATCACCATCTTTGATTAATTATCCACTGTGTTTAATCAACATGATGTTTGTTGCTTTGTCTCCACGACGTTCAAAACGTTTCGATATCAGAACGAGATATTCTCAGTAATCCAACACTTTACAAAAAGCAAATGGAATCCGTCAGATCAGGAAATATTTCCCTTTACTAATTCTTTATACTTCACTGATCGATTGAACAACCACACTTTGGCCTTTCTTGGACGATTGGATGTCGTTCTGAGAACTTTTTGAACGCCCCACATGATGCTGCACTTTTTAGTTTTAAAATGTTTAATTTCCTTTTCATGTGAATTCTGATATTTGAAAGTTATCACATTTCTGTTAAGTCGAAACCCATTACCTTAATAAATTAATTTACGTTTGGTCCACGCTCTGTTACAACAACCTCAAATGAGCTAAGATCCTCGTCCTCTTAATGATGACGTCATAAAAACGAATATAACGTCATTGTGATGCATCAGGTTTGCGATAAATTATCTGTGATAATGCCCGGCTTGATTCCCGCAAACAAAATTCAAACAGCTTGCCGAGTTTCGGAGATAATGGTTAAGGCGATTTCCAGTAGCGAAATTATGACGTCAACTTTTTTTCTCAGAATAATTTCCAAAATGGGAGATGGTTCCTGCCTGCGCGTGGGCTTTCTGCAAATACATGGCAAGTTTCACAAAGATCCGATGAAAACTCTGGGTTGTGAAACAAAAAAAATGTCAAAAAATAGGAATGATGTCATAAAAATTGATATGACGTCATAGTGATGCATCATATGTGCGGTAATTCATCTCTGGTAATGCCCTGTTCGATTCCCACAAACAGAATTCAAAAAGCTTGCCGAGTTTCGGAGATAATTTTTTGGCGATTTCCATTAGCGGAGATATTTTGACATCATGACTTTTTTCTCGGAAGAATTTTAAAAATCGGAGATGGTTACTGTCTGCACAGGGTATTTTTACATATATACGCCAAGTTTCAGGAAGTTTCGATGAAAACTGTAGGCTGTGAAACAAAAAAGTCCACAAGCAGAAGATGAAGAGCAACAACGCGAGTAAGACCTAAAGATCCTCTACGAGGATCTAAAAAAACGTTTTTTATTTAACTAATATATATATATATATATATATATATATATATATATATATATATATATATATATATATATATATATATATATATATATATATATATATATATATATATATACACACATGATTTGTTTGCTGTCTCAGCTGGAAAAAGGTTTTGCAGACATTGCTGGTTCTTGTTTTAATGTCGAGGCATAATTTCAATTTCAGACTACAATGAACTGAGCAGACAATGGACGTAGACACTGAACTTTGGAACGCGGTCTGAAACTAGACCAAGCGGCTCAAGCTGCTGGCATTGGTTTCGATGGTAACCATATTCTGCAGCATATCCAAAAAGTGAGTGAGCTAAGTTTTCAAGGCCTCACCCTAACACCAAACACTGATCTGAAGGACCATTAGATGAAGCCCTTTGCTGGATCTGTAATGATGACCTCATGGGCAATGACGTTGATCGATTAACCTCATGACACTAACCAAATGACCTCATGACAATGACACCAAATGACCTCATGACAATGACACTGATTGCATCCCTGGGGACCATACTCTGTACAGAGCGTTGGTGCTGCCTAAGCAGTCTCCTGGGCTATTGGGCACAATCCTGGACGGGTCGCCACTCCGCCACAGGATACCAGCAAGCTGGCACTCATTCTGCTGACCTCGGAAGGATGACAGGCAAAGTCAACCCCAACCTGGTATTAATTCAACAGCAGTGGGATTTGAACTCAGGATCCTCAGATCCCAAGCCCACCACCCTAATCATTAAGCCAACACCAGGCATAATGACACTGATTGATTTACCTCATGACACTGACACCGATTGACCACATGACAATGACACCGATTGATCTCATGACACTGACTGACCTCATGACAATGACACCAATTCACCTCATGACACTGAATGACCTCATGGACCCAGGCAGAAAGTTCTGAAAATGGGGCATGCTTGAGGCAGTGGGGCATAAAAGGCAATGGCCCAGAGCAGTGTGATGACGAGGTTGGTATTTGAGAGCAGAGACAGAGAAAGAGACAGAGTGAAAGGATCTGGGACAAAACAGCAAGTGCAGCTGCAATAATGTGACAGATGAAGGAACGAGTACAGCGCAGCTGTTCGACCCTGTCACCAAAGAGTGACCAAGTTCAGCTGCGATCAGAGCCGGACAAGCAGGTACCACTTTGTGTTCTTGCGCTGTGTGATTGCTGCCTTCAAGACCCGCGGTGGGTGGGGCTGTGTCTTTCACCCGTGCCTCATTGGTGGTGCAATCATCTTGATAATGTCTTTCTCGAACCATTATGATGATTGGTCTTTTTGTACACATGGTCGAGTTAGAGCAGACTGGACCGGACCAAAATGGCAAGGAGGAAACACCAACAGCACAGTATCGGTGAGAGTGAGAACGATAAAGGGCAGGGCGAGAAGAAAACATGGGGATGAACAAGCTACACACAAGCTGGAGAAAAGGAGTGCTTCGAAATGGGGGTCATTTGGGGTAAAAGAGATCATGAGTGTGGATGAGGGGTGACCTGAGGTAGAAGTAAACCACTGTCTTGAAGCCCTGGAGGGAAGAATGGGATTGAACAGACTGGGGGAATTGGTTCCACATGTGAAAGAAAAGAGGAACAAATGAGTGGAGGTGAGCAGTGAGCCTGGATTTTGAGAGTTCAACAACAAGCGGGTTACTGGGAGACTGTGCGCCATGCAGAAATCTGGGAGGGACCGAGGCAAGAGAGGGCAGAGAGTGAAAGACCAAAACAGAGGGGTAGAAAACAGAGAGGCCACCAACCCGTCTACAATGTTAAACTAACAGGCTGAGACACTCAGCTTTTTTTTTTTTTTTTTTTTTGTATACCTTGGTCGAGGCTCTTATGAGAGCTAACACACAACTCACAGCAAGGAGGCATGAGACAAGAGGGGCGGGAGTGGAAGGGACAAAACAGTGGGGAACAGACACATTAGGTGAACTGTGGAAGGGAGAGGGATGGGGATGGGACGGGGAACATGGCGAAGAGAAGATGGACATTTCAGGGACTTTCAGGAAGGAAAGTAGGAGAAATGAAGGAAGTGGGCTTGGGTGGATTATCGGGGGTAGAAAAGATCGAGGATTTGGATGGGGGAAGATAAGAGGTGGTGGTGAACAGCTGTTTTGAAAGCCTGGAGGGAAGAATGGGAAAGAATAGAGTGAGGAAGTTTATTCCAAAGGCGGGAAAAAAGAGGAATGAAAGAGTGAAGATGAGCAGTGATTCGTGATTTTGGTAGTTTTACCAGAAGGGGGTTGTTGGCAGACCTTGAGCGCCCTGTGGAAATGTGGTGGGGACAAATCGCAGAGAGAGAGCAGGGGGGCAAGGCTGGAGAGGAGTCGGTAGAAGACAGAAAGACCACCGACCAACCTGCGGTGATTGAGTGAGAGGCCCAAAGACTCAGCTTCATTGCGGGAGATGCCGATGATCTTAAATGCCCTGGTTTCGACAGCGTGAAGCCGAGAAAGGTGGGAGGCAGGAGCACCAGCCCAGAGGGGAGAGCAGTACTCCATCAGGCTACGGATAAAAGCTTTGTAAGTAGTCAGGAGCTCAAGAGGGCCGAGGAAGGACTTAGCACGACGGAGGATTCCCAGTCGGCGACTGGCTTTTGAGGCGAGGTTGGAAATGTGACTTTCCCAGGAAAGGTCATGGCAGATAGTGAGACCTAGAAGCTTGAAAGAAAAGACTTCTTCCAGAGGATTGTTGAGAAAGTGGATGGGGGGGTTTTGTAAACGGTCCTTTCGAAGAGACATAGTGAGAGTGTGAGATTTGTCTGGATTGAAAGACATGTTCCACGTGTTGGACCAGTTTGTGATTTTATCCAGATCTGCAGTGAGTGAAGAAGCTGCTGCTTGCCGGTTCGTCAAGGAAGATACAAATTATTTTGAAGGCCTTGCTTTCCACGGCATCAGGAAGGGTAAGGTGTGAGGCAGAGGTGCCAACCCAAAGGGGAGAGTAATAGTCCATCAAGCCGTTTCTTATCTGTCCCGTTTTAACTGTTTATTTTCTTACCTGTATGTTACTGTCTTCCTAGTTCAGTTTTGTTTCAAAAATCGTGCCATTTTGTGAGTTTTCGTCGACCTTGTCTTACCGAGTGCTTGAGGACTACCCATCGTTCCCCTCGGTGTACGATCGTGTTTATTTGTATTTTCTCCCCATTACCTTCAACTTCTATCTTCCCCACTTTCCCAACGTCCCCCATCCCTCCCAACTAAACACTTTATGTCTTGTCTTAAAAAATAAAAATAAAAAACCTTCCTCCTTGGACACTTACAAGTCTCGATTCTTCTTCTTCTTCTTCTTCCTCCTGCCGGCACACCATCTTAATTCTACCGAGCTGACCTCTCGCCATTACCTTCACGATTTCTTCCGATCTACAACCTTCCATTCCCGAATCTTACCTGTTCTTCAAAAATGCATCAAAAAATAATAATCTTCCTTGCATCCTTTCGATCTCTTCACCTCCTGTAACCACGTGTCTCCCTCTACTCTTCCTGGTACTCTTCATCGACCCAGCAGCTTCACACTGCGTTTACAATCCAAATTCACCACACACTTCCACGATTTTACTTCAACCTTCCCTTTTACGAATGTTACGCAATCCTCATTTAAAATAAATAATTTCACTTTTGACGACACACCTCCCATAGCCAAGTGCTTCTCCCATAACCACGTGATCTGTTTCGACCCCCTGCATTTATCGATCCAATTTCACCATTCACCTCACAATTAATTCTATAACACTTCCATGACCTAATCTGATGAAAACTCTCTCAAACAATAATAATAATAATAATAATAATAATAATAATAATAATAATAATAATAATAATAATAAAAACGATCTCTTAAAATGCTTCAGCTTCCTCTTTCACACGTGTGGTACTATTTCCTGTATCATAATGCACACTTCTATTTAAACAGATTGCTCTCACTTTGACCTTTCCTTCACACCTTGCCTAAAAAATCCAACTGTTACAGCATTTCTTCTGTCCATTCTCTGAATTCGCCTTCATTGCATCCATCAAGAATTGTGTTAAATCGAATCTCTGACCTAAACTTTTAAAACCCCAGTTTGCTATGAATGTTCCCTCTCCATCAACCATTCTTTTTTTCAATTTCAGTGCCAACTCACCCTCTCCCCCCCCCCCCTCACCCCTCACTCTCAAAGCAACCATCACACTCTTCTCCTTCCAAGCGTCCCTCAAAAACTCCCCCTCACCTTTCTCCAACCATTCATCCCCCTCACTCATCCTTCTTAAAGTTGCCCCCCTCTTATCCACAAAGCTGCCTCCTTCCACTGCCCTCTCACCTCCATCTCTTCACTCCACTTCCTCAAATCCTCAAATGCCTTCTGCCTCCTCTCTTGTCTTCCCCTCCCCTCTCGTCCACCCCCCCAGCACCACAGAGCCTTTTCTCCTTCTCATCCGGCCCCTCCCCTCGCTATTCTGCAATCCCCCACACTCTTTCAACAACCCTCCTTCCCTCCCCCCTCCCCTCCCACCCCCTGCACCCAAAGCCTCCTCACCTCCCTCTTCATTAACAGTGTGGACCTCAAATATCCGGGGACTTCGCTCAAACCTTTCAGATCTTTCCATTCAGGTTGCCACTGACAACCCAGACATAATCTGCCTTACAGAAACTTTCCTCCCCCAAGACATGTCTGACTCCCAAGTATCTCTCTCTGGTTACTCCCTCCTCCGGTATGACAGACCTGAGCCTCGTCCTGGTGGAGGAGATGCTCTGTTCATCAAAGACTGTATTCCTCACTCTCCATGCACTGCCCTCACTCCCCCACACCCCCAGGAATACCTCTGGCTTCGGCTTCCCCTCCACTACCACCTCATGTTTATATGTGTAATGTACCGTCCACCAAACAGTGATGACTCCAACTACACCTCACTATCCGAAAACATGGACCAACTTCTATCTTCTCATCCAAACTCTCTCTTCCTCATATGTGGGGACATCAATTGTCATCATGCCAGTTGGCTAGGTTTGGGTACCTCTCTCACCTGTCATGGCACTTCAGCAAAATCTTTCTGCGACTCAATCGGTCAACTTCCTGACCCAGATCTCAACCAATGGTAGTTCATCTCTTCTGGATCTGATTTTGACAAATTTCCCTGAAAATATCTGCTGCTCTTCCTTCGCTCCAATCAGTTCTTCTGACCACGTCCTTGTCAAAGTGGACATCTCTCTGGCTATTATCAGAGAACCACCTCACCGCCGTCGAGTGTGACATTTCACTCAAGCCAACTGGCAGGGTCTCCAAGCAGCCATCAAACTTAAAGACTGGTCTCCTATCGCTACTTTCTCCAACATCAACTCATCCTGGGAATTCTTTCAAAGAAACTTGCTCTCCCTCATGCACAGATTTATCCCCTCTCATCTTCAGTTGTCCTACCATATCTCCCGCCATTGGTTCACTGAAGCTTGTAGCGAGGCAGTTGTCCTGAAACAACTTGCCTTTGCCTCATGGAAAGCAAACCCAACTGAGGGTCATCTCAGTTCCCTCCATAAAGCTCGGAACAAGTGGGTACATACCCTCAGGAGAGCCAGAAAACAACATCTTTCTAAGCTCAAGTCTGAACTTTCAAACCTCTCTCCCTCCTCAAAATCTGGTGGCATCTAATCAAATCTGTTTCTGGTGTATGTTCCCCCTCCATCCCTCCCTTACCTCAAATGGCCGCACTGCTGATACCGTACGTGAAAAAGCTGAATGCCTAAACTCGGTGTTTGCAGATAAATCGTGTCCAAAACCCATCACTTTCTCTACCCACCTTACCCAGTCGCACCTAACTGTCCCTGGACTCTGTGTCCTTTACCCCTGACAAAGTGGAGAGCTTGCTGTCAAACCTCGACTCAAATTCTGCAACCGGTCCAGACAGCATCAGCCCACGTGTCCTAAAAACCTGCTCCTCTGCTCTTGCTCACCCTCTCTCTGTTCTATTCACCCTCTCATTTGCTCAAGGTCATCTGCCATCTGCCATCTGCTTGGAAATCTGCAAACATTACTGCCCTGCATAAAAAAGGTGCAAAAACAGATCCCTGCAACTACAAACCAATCATCAGCAAGGTTATGGAATTCATCAACGCTTCAGACATTAAATCCTTACTATTCTCCAATGGCTCGATTTCCGATCATCAATTTGGTTTCAGACCAGGTCACTCTACCCTGGATATTGTTGAGGTTTCCCGCCGGCGAGTCGCCACGAGCATGACCCTCGATGAAGCAGTGGGGCCGTCTCGGTTTGATCGCCCGGAAATTACAGATCGCCGGCCTGGGTAAGCTCGGGTTGACGGGTCCTGGTAGTTTTAGGACCGAAATACGAGAATGGGGAGATCACGTGGGGTAGGGTTAATTGCCAACTTCAACTTAGCTAAGTACCCACGTGATCCAGCTACCGGGGTACTTCACCCTCTGCGGAACTCATACGGAAGCGAGCCGCTTAAGTTGTCCGTCCCGTGTGCGTAGCCGAGCGGTGGTATCGCCGAATTCCGCCGGCCCAATTATTTTGGGACCCTGTCAATGGTCGACTAATCCCTCACACGCACGACATGCTCAGCCAATGAAGGAAACGACATGACGAGCTGAGTACATTTAACAATTGTGGCTTTTATTGCAAATGATGGGGGATTGTTAGGGAGCACGCAAGGGAAGATTGATACCGAATAAAAAAGCAAGGCAAATAATATACAGCACAGGCACTGCCGTACTCACCAGGGGCGCTGCGGTCAAAATAGTGACGTCAAGACGCCATTGCAAAATGTGACCATGTTTTTTACGTTGCGTTTTATTATATATTTACAAATTGGCGGCAATGCAAAGAAATAGCGTATAACATGTTAAAAAAAATAATATGATGCGATTCCGAATTATTTTCAACCATCACTGTGTCACTCTGAAGTCGATTTGCATATTTCCAAGATGGCGGGGCACCCTCACGAAAATGTGGTAAGCAGAAGTTGTCAATATATTGCATATTCCTTGAAAGCAGCACGTAAAAGATAAAGACTAGCATAAAAGTGAATACTCACTGGTCATTTTGATATATGGTTTATAGGGGGAGGGTCAGGTCCAAGGGGAGAAAATTGCGGTCCAAAATCGCATCTTTATTTAGGCGCGAAAAAAATCCGGAAATTGACCCATTCATTAAGAACAAGATGGACGCGCACCTGTTTATCTTCGTTATTTGTATTGTTGACAATTTTCCCTGCATGATGATATATGCTTGTACATAATTATATGAGTTTTTTTGGTTTTGAATTTTGTTTTGAACCATACTTACGCAAAATCTTAATAATAACTGGCAATAAGTTCACGCTATCTGCGCTTTGACCGTGAAAAATTATGTCAAGGCCATGCCAAGGTCATTTGCTTCTCTTTATTGGTATAGATTGTAATATTGGAAGCATGATGATATATGGTTTTATATATTTTTATGAGTTATACACACTTGATTAGCATTTTAGCTAAATATTATTACGTACTATCCATACAATGTAAATTTAACGATATCTGCGCTTTAACCTTGAGACATTATGTAAAGGTCATGCCAAGGTTATTTGATTCTCTTTATTTGGATTGTTCACAATATTACAAGCATGGTGATATGTGGTTTTACATGTTTTTTATGAGTAATAAAGGTGTTTTATTGGCATTTTATCTTACGTTATACCATTTTTCGCATTATTACGTAATATCCGTACATTTCTGATTTCACGATATCCGTGCTTTGACCTTGAGAAATAAGGTCAAGGTCATTTATTTATCTTCAGTTGTATTGCTTACAATATTTCCTCAATGCTGATATATGGTTTTATATGTCTTTTTCCAGTAATAAAGCACGTTATTGACATTGTATCTATTTTTGTGTTATTTTTACACAATTTCCTAATGGGTATTGGACACAACTCGTTACATAATAAATGTATTACATATTGTCCCCAAATACAGCCGATATTGAAAATTCAAAACTTGAATATCTCGAAAAATATTCAGTCATTTTCAAAAATTCCAAAAGCTGAGTTCATATTAATCAATGCTATTAGAAAAATAACATAAAATAAATATAAATAGGGTTTTGAAATTTTAATGGTAGTGCCTACTTATTAGACGGGGCCCACACACAGACACACACACGCACACACACACGCAGACACGCACGCGCAGACACGCAGACACGCACTCGCAGACACGCACGCGCAGACACGCACACTCGCAGACACGCACTCGCGCAGACACGCACGCGCAGACACGCACGCGCAGACACGCACGCGCAGACACGCACGCGCAGACACACACACACACGCACGCGCAGACACACACACACACACGCACAGACACACACACACACACACGCACAGACACACACACACACACACACACACGCGCAGACACACACACGCGCAGACACACACACGCGCAGACACACACACGCGCAGACACACACACGCGCAGACACACACACGCGCAGACACACGCACGCACGCAAACACACGCACGCACGCAAACACACGCACGCACGCAAACACACGCACGCACGCAAACACACGCACGCACGCAAACACACGCACGCACGCACGCAAACACACGCACGCACGCAAACACACGCACGCAAACACACGCACGCACGCAAACACACGCACGCACGCAAACACACGCACGCACACGCAGACACACACGCACGCACGCGCAGACACACACAGACAGACCCAGACATAAATGGACCCCCTGGGTCTATAATGGAACCTCCAGCCCGGAGGACAGTCGGGCTGAGGGTCAGGATAACTGACCTGGCCACGAGCGCGCAGCTGGACGTCCCCTTGTCGTGAGACTGGTGTCGCCGTCCCAGTCAGGCGGGAGGCGACGACGCGAAGCTCTGGGGCCGGGACGAGGTCGCCCCAGAAGCCAAGGTGATGAGCCGGGCAGAGAAGAAAAACGGGAGAAACAAGCAGGGAACGAACGACGACGAAATCTCAGAACAGCGCTTTTTGTGTCCGCTCTATTGAAATCCTCATCCGTAGGAAAAACCCAGCCGACTCAGGAACAACCTTCCCCTCCTCAGAACACACCTTATCTCCCTCCTCCCGCTCAACGAACCTTCGCTCCTCCCCACTCGCCCTCCCATTGGACCGAAGGCCTCATGTGACTCCTTGTCGGCGCCCGATTGGACAGGCGCGCGGTGGGCGGGGCACTCCCTCCCTTGGGCGGAGTCTCCAGCGGGGGCGTTCATGGCTCCTCAGACCGCGTGGTGACAGGAGTGAAGCGAAGGCGAGGGCGATGCGGTGCGGTCGGCGGTGGAGTCGATGATGTAGTTGGTGGTGTAAAAAGATTCTAAAAGAAAATCTAACAATTAAAACAACTTCACAACGCAGGAACATTTAATTACCCATTAGACCAGGGTCGGGACCCTAACTGGCAACATGTACTTACCGATATAACTGAGCTAAAGGACCTGAATGTTGAGTGCGATAGCTTTCCAAATCCACAATACAATGTTGCTTCTGCTCTCCCATCAATGGATGGAGGTCCTCAATGCCAGACAGGAAATCAGAGCATTATCCCTGGACGTATAACATATGCGAACGTGCTTTTGACAGTCTGGCACCCTGCCCTACTCACCAAACTCTCTTCCTACGGTATCCAACCCCATCTCCACTCATGGCTCGCAGACTTCTTCTCCTGTCGCAGTCAACGTGTGGCCCTAAATGGAGTTCTTTCATCCCCTCTTCCTATCCAGGCTGGAGTTCCTCAAGGTAGCGTTCTGGGCCCTGTTCTTTTTCTGGTTTTCATCAATGATGTCTCCGAATCTCTGGAAAATCCTCTTTATCTCTTTGCTGATGACTCCACCCTCTGCCGTACCATCTGTCATCCCTCAGACCGGCAAGCAGCAGCTTCTTCGCTCACTGCAGATCTGGATAAAATCACAAACTGGTCCAACACGTGGAACATGTCTTTCAATTCGGACAAATCTCACACTCTCACTATGTCTCTTCGAAAGGACCGTTTAGAAAAAAAACCCCCCATCCACTTTCTCAACAATCCTCTGGAAGAAGTCCTTTCTTTCAAGCTTCTGGGTCTCACTATCTGCCATGACCTTTCCTGGGAAAGCCACATTTCCAACCTCGCCTCAAAAGCCAGTTGCAGACTGGGAATTCTCCGTCGTGCAAAGTCCTTCCTCGGCCCACCTGAGCTCCTGACCACTTACAAAGCTTTTGTCCGTAGCGTGATGGAGTACTGCTCTCCCCTCTGCGCTGGTGCTCCTGCCTCCCACCTTTCTCGGCTTCACGCTGTGGAAACCAAGGCATTTCGGAACATCGGCATCTCCCGCAATGACGCCGAGTCTTTGGGCCTCTCACTCTCTCACCGCAGGCTGGTCAGTGGTCTTTCTGTATTCTACCGTCTCCTCTCCAGCCTCACCCCCCCCTGCTCTCTCTGCGATTTGTCCCCACCACATTTCTGCATGGCGCTCAACGAACGCGAACAACCCCCTTCTGGTAAAAACTATTAAAATCACGAATCACTGCTCACCTTCACTTTTTTCATTCCTCTTTTTTCCACCTTTGGAATAAACTCTCTCACTCTATTCAATCCCTTTCTTCCCTCCAGGCCTTCAAAACAGCTGTTCACCACCACCTCTTATCACCCCCCATCCAAATCCTCGATCTTTTCTACCCCCGATAATCCACCCAAGCCCACCTCCTTCAAATTCCCTGCTTTCCTTCCTGAAAGTCCCCATAATGTCCATCTTGTATTCCCCATGTTCCCCGCCCCATCCCTCTCCCTTCCACAGATCTCCTAATGTTCCCCACTGTTTTGTCCTTCCCACTCCCGCCCCTCTTGTCTCATGCCCCCCTTGCTGTGATTTGTGTGTTCTCTCTCATACGAGCCTCGACAAGGTATACAAAAAAATGCACTCTGTTCTTTTCATGAGCCTGGTGTGGCTCAGTGGTTTAGGCGGTGGCTTGGGATCCTCGGGGTCCTGAGTTCGAGCCCCGCTGGCCACTGCTTTAGCATCGGGGGGTTGACTCAGCCTGTCATCCTTCCGAAGGTCGGCAAAATGAGTACCACTGTACTGGTAAGGGGGACACGGCATCAGCGGCATAGCCGCGTCCCAACAAAAAAAGAGAGAGCGAGAGAGAAAGAGAGAAAGAGAGAAAGAGAGAAGAGAGAAGAGAGAAGAGAGAAGAGAGAAGAGAGTCCGGCTATAAAAACATTGCCACAAGAAAGGGTACCATGATTGGAGCCTGCAAAAAGCTGACCCCTGCTCAGGGAAAAAGGCTTTAAAATGGTGATGGTGATGATGATGATGATGATGATGATGATGATGATGATGATGATGATGATGATGATGATGACGACTATTGTTTTCATTCACTGGTTGGGAAAACCGGGGTGAAGCAGACGAGCTGAGGAATGATGCTTCATTTGATCATTCTGTAAGCAATTCTAAGGGAGAAAATACCCTTAGACAGAAGCCTGGCTATTATTCTACCATAATACCCTTTGCCTTATCAATGAAGTAAACTATGCAAAATATGTAAATTTTAATTAAGCCTCCTCCTCCAGCATAAGGAGTGGCTTATTGCTGTTGTGGGGTTTGTTTCTACAATTAGCGGCCCAAATTTTTAATGGGACCACAAAGTTTCTTATTCCCCGAAGAGTACTAAACTACCATTCAGGTTTCTCTGCATTTTTTTCTGTCAATTCCCGAGGACTTTCGAAATGAACTTTTGTATTGTCGAAGAATACGCAATTCCTCTTGTACATTTGAACCATTTAATACATGTGCATATGGAGAACCAGAGGAGATTTAATAACACAAGCAGCATGTGTATATCCTCTGATTCTGCTGTACATGGACTTTTTGAGTTCTTATATAATATGCAGAGATAAAGGGGGTAAGTTCATGAAACAATGTTTTGGTCATCCATGAGACAGAATGTTGCCAAGACCGCAGCCCTTTGGGTGCTGTAATAGATCACACATGGCCCCTTGGTAGTGGATACATGGAGGTCAGGAGGTCAGCCCAAATTTTAAGGGCTGGGGATCGATTTTACAATCTGAAGTTGATAAAAGTGCAAAAAGACATCTGCATATCACTTAGACCTGTGTCGGAGTGGTGACCTGTCCAGGATTGTGTCCAATAGTCAAGGAGACTGCTTCGGCAGCACCAACGCTCTGCACAGAGTATGGTCCCAATGAATGGATGGATATCACTTAGACACACCTTCCATTGAAGCTAGACTCCTGTTTCCAACCAGACTTTCAGACGCCAATATAATTGTTCATATATGAGAATCCCTTAGCTAAATAAAATACATGTTTGAGTACGTAGATCGAGAATACATGTATTCGGATGCATTTCCCATTAAAGGGTTATCACAATACATTATGCTATATGCAAAAAACATTGACTTTTTCAAGTTAATTATCAATCAAGTCTAATTGGCAACATTTTATCTGTTTATCACCCTTAAACCCATTATGCTAATTTTGGAGAAATTTGCATCCACAATCCTCCCTTTTTGTCATTTAGACATCACAATCAGTTTCAATTTTACAAATTTGAAAAGGTCACATAGGTAATCCTTGAATGAATATTCCCTATTCCTGGGACATCAACATCCAAGTGCAGACCACCAAGCCCAGCACTCCCCTATGAAAATTCGCCAATAAAGTTTTACACAGCTTGCCGATCCATATTTGCGAGGAGGTGAACAGTGATACAAGGATGGAGCCACTGGACCAGACGGGTGCTTGCGTACCTGGCATTGTACTGGGTATCAGGGCCTCGATCTTCTCCTGCATGGGGTTCTTGATGCCTGGGTGCATACAGTACCTCCAAAGAGGACGGTGTTGTCTCACCGCATTGTTGCACTTCATGATCAGGATCAGTTTTTTTTTTTCTTTCTTTCGTCATTAATTGATGACAATAACTTGGATATTTTAGAAAGTTCATGGCATTTCTCCAACGAAGAAGAAAAGGCCACCACAAGCATTTCCCTTCTGAAATCCAACGCCACTTTGCAGAGTTGAGTGTCTCGCCAAGTTTCCTTTCCCCCACCACAATCTTACACTCCTGCCAAGCTTACCAAATTGTCGAAGAATACTCAATTCCTCTTGCACATTTGAACCATTTAATACATATACATGTGGAGAACCAGAGCAGATTCAACAACACAAGCAAGCAACACACTCATATCCTCTGATTCTGCCATACACGGACTTTTTGAATTCTTATATTATATGCAGGATAAAGGGGGGGGGGTGTAAGATCATGAAACAATGTTTTGGTCATAACAATAACAGCCCTCTTTGGTGCTGGAATAGATCACACATGGCCCCTTGGTTGTGGTTATCCGGAGGTCAGGAGGTCAGCCCGAATTGAAAGGACTGGGAAACGATTTTACAACCTGAAGTTGATAAAAGTGCAAAAAGACATCTGGATATCACTTAAACATACATTCCATTGAATCTCGACTCCTGTTTCCAACCAGACTTTCAGACGCCAATATAATTGATATTATATTTGAGAATCCCTTCGCTAAATAAAATACGTTTGAGTACATAAATGCAGAATACATGTTGTATTTGGATACATTTCCCATTGAAGGATTATAACAATACATTGTGCTATATGCGAACAACATTTACTTTTTCAAGTTCATTATCGATAAAGTTTAATTGGAAACATTTTATCTTTTTATCACCCTTAAACCCATTATGCTAATTTTGGAGAAATTTGTCCGATCAGAACAAAATTGTCCTCCCTAGATAGCCAAGAGCAAGGCACATTTAAGCTTAATTTACATCACCAGCAAAGTACCTGCCCGATTGACGATCTTGTTCCAAGCATGCAACACGTTCTTCTGATGCATACCTTTATTTGGGTGGTGTTTTGGCAACTGACAGCTCTGTATTGGCAAAAAAAACCCCAAAACCCTGGGTTACGTAAATGAAGGAAAAAACATACCTTCTCCTAATAATTCAAAACACCTCACTTCACTGGAAAATGTGGGGACAAGAATACTCCACTGTAAATGGTGGAGACTTGTAATATCCTCCCCCAGCTAGAGGTGGCGCGACAAGATACACATTCACATGGAGAATTTGCGTCCCCCCCCCCCCATTTACACATACCCCACCACCAAGACCGCCGACAAAGATAAAAACACCCCTATACATTAATTGGGGTCGTGCTGATCTTATGTGGCAAGTCTGGGTGTTATCAGCCCAAAACTGTAGGAGGAATAGCACGACAAACAAACAAACACACAAACACTGGTCCACGAATTATACCAAGGATACCCCCTCTGGATTAAAGGGCAGGGTCTTACACCCCAAGGTGTACTAAACCACCATTTAGGTTTTTCTCCTGTGTTTCTGCCAATGTCTGAGCTGTACCTTGGATCCGGCTGGGACTTTTGTATTGAAATTTTGCATCAACAATGGGAATAAAAAAAAGTATGCAGGTTGACATATTTTTGACCTTTACCTAATTTGAAGGTCATGACCCAATTATATACTTTTTTTTAACCAAAACTCGACTAAGCTTTGTCTGATCAGAACAAAATTGCCCTCCCGAGATAGATAGCATAGGGCAAGTCATATGTATGCTTAATTTAAATTGTACTCCTCCGGGTTAAAGGCAAATGTCAAATGGTGGCTTGAAAAAAATAATGCATTTTTTGTAATTGTTCAATGTTGCCAATGTGGAATTTCAAAGACCTCTTGACCTTCCAATATGTTTTTGCATCATAACAGTGAACCTGCGCTGAAGTAGTGCACGTGATATTTAATTTGTGGGGGTTTTTTTTCCCCTGACCTACCTCGATTGGACTTAGGTCAGGGCTCTTTGTATAGCATTGATTGTGTTTTTCGGGTCGTTGTCACGCTGAAAGGTGAACTTCAGTCCCAATTTCAGCTTTCTTGCAGAGGGAAGCAGGTTTTCCTCGAGGATTTTTCTGTATTTGGCTCCATCCATTTTCCCTTCTATCCCGACAAGTGCTCCAGTCCAGTCCCTGCTGCTGAGAAACATCTCCAAAAACATGATGCCTCCACCACCATGCGTCACAGTAGGTAGGGATGGTGTTCTTTGGGTGATGTGCTGTGTTGGGTTTGCATCAAACATAACGATTTGCATTTAGGTTGTGGGTTACGATGTGTAAATAAAGGTGGAAAAGTCTGATTTAATGCAATTTAATTCCAGGCTATAAGGCAATAAGAGGTGAAAATTTTAAAGGGGGTGTCGACTGTCTATAGGCACTGTAACTCCTGGTTGTGATGGTCTGCTTTTAGCTTGGACAAGTGGGGAAAAGTGCACCACCAATGGTCCATTTTCCCCTGGCATACACAAACAATGGCATGGTACTATCAAGAAATAGACATGTGCAATAAATAGTCAAGAGAAGGTCGAAATTATTTGAGATGTTTATTTAACAATTCTGGATGATCCAGGTGTTTGACGGAATAATTTTTCAAGTCTTATCACAATATTGATGAACGACGCGCTGCTCTGGCACATGCTCCCATACCTGACCTGATAAACAGTTAAAAAAAACAAAACAAATAAGATGATAATGAATAAAAAACAAAACTAATGATAGCCCTACGTCAACAACAAAGATCACGGGTGAAGGCAACTCATGCCTCTCAATTTGTAGCGAAACCATTGCCCCCATTTTGTATCTTATGAATAAAGGTCCTCTGGAATTTGAGACCAGACTAATGATAGTAGTCAAAAGGAATTTTTTGGTTGTGCATGACTTGTGCAAGTAACAAATCAACAAATTAATTACTCTTGTTGCTCCAATCTGTTACAGTTTTAGTACTCACCTTCGATCAGACCTTGAGAAATTCACTTTTTCACATTTCTGTAGAAGACAAAGACTGAAGGCAGACCCCATGTGCAGAAATAAATTATGGGTAACAGAGTTGTACTTTTGTTCAAGTGGAATACACCACAGCACCACAGCACCATAGGCTGCAGAGGCAGTGGTCCCCTTTAAGCCCAGTGGTCCACTTTATGCCCGCTGGTCCACTTTAACCCCATCCATCCATCCATTGGGACCATACTCTGTGCAGCGCGTTG
This sequence comes from Eptatretus burgeri, assembly GCF_056783735.1. NCBI lineage: Eukaryota > Metazoa > Chordata > Myxini > Myxiniformes > Myxinidae > Eptatretus > Eptatretus burgeri. The sequence goes on along the minus strand of NC_140973.1, from coordinate 11,159,583 downwards.
GTGCTGTCTAAGCAGTCTCCTTGGCTATTGGGCACAATCCTGGACGGGTCGCCACTCTGCCACAGTATACCAGCATACTGGCACTCATTTTGCCGACCTCGGAAGGATGACAGGTCGAGTTAACCCCACCTTCTATTAATTCAACAGCTGAGCGGGGTTTGAACTCAGGACCTGAAGATCCCAAGCACACCACCCTAACCATTAAGCCAACACCAGGCAATACTTTAACCCCGGTAGTCCACTTTATGCCAGGTTTTGCTCAATTAATGACTCAGATGGATATTGTCATCTTTCTTCCCATCCACAGATGCTGTGCTCCTGACAGTTTATTCCCACTCCATCGGGATTCGACTCAGACTAGGCAGAGCAAGAAGGGATCACGTTTCCAACTTACACAACCTGCTGCCCCCAAAATTCACTGGGTAAGCATTGAAAATGCAAACATCTCAGCATTGGGTTGCAATCCTAAACTTCACCGAGCACGTCGAAGAGTAGGCGAGCGATCGCCAGAATCCTGGCCAAATTCCAAACCCACAGAGTGCATTGCATCGGTGTACAGCCGCAGCCTCAACCAATGATGCTACCCCACGGCCTTGTGTTGCATATGAAAGAAGGCTGAGCATGTCAGCTGCAATGACAGCTGCAACTTCCTCTCTTCCCTATATAAGGGGTGAGACCGAATGGTACCATGCTTCTTCCCTGCCTTGAACAGTCATCGTGCAAGGACAGCAACTGCCGAAAAAGATTTGAATTAACAATAAGTCACGGAATCGACCTCATGGGATAGGGATTGAGCAGGTGTCATTCTTGGTATCCAGGTGTCCACTGTTTCACACAGCATGTGCACACAGTTCACCATATTATCAGCAAGTGCACACATCTCACAAAAAACACAGAGATGTAATTGTGGTAGAGTCCACTGAGAGCAAAAAATTCAGCCAGGGATGATCTGGTAACTCGGCTGTTGCTCACAAAACAAAGGGATAATGTAGATTTGAGCTTTTTTTTTTAGATTTCCATTTAATCCTGCAATGTAAGCTTGATCACACTGATGCTCAACTTGGCATTTAGGCCTTCAGGCCTGTTTCATTTTTGTTTTTACGGTGGTGGGCTTGGGATCCTCGGATCCTGAGCTCAAATCCCACTCAGCTGGTGAATTAATACCAGGTGGGGTTGACTCTGCCTGTCATCCTTCCGAGGTTGGCAAAATGAGTGCCAGCTTGCTGGTATCCTATGTCGGAGTGGCGACCCATCCAGTAAATATTGTACCCAATAGCCAAGGAGACTTCTTAGGCAGCACCAACGCTCTACACAGTGTATGGTCCCAATGGGATGGATGGATTTTTGTTTGAAGCTAATCCTTCAACCCCACATAACCATTATTTTTCAGTCAAGACTTGTTTTTGATGTTTGTTCAACAAGCCTTGGAGAAGAGATGGAGCTTGAAAAAGGATGCGTGAAGCACCATTGCAAGGTACTGCAGAATAATATCGAAGGTACAGATTTACCAAGCCTCCTGGGCTACCAGGAGTCTAATGGTATGTGTACTCACCTCTGAGCTGTCTTGCTTGGATTTGAATATCTGCCTAGCTATAAACTGTCATCTTGGTGTTTCACAGGCTGGGAGATTCATCATTGTGTGCACCGTCACTTGGAAGGATGTTAAACTTGGTGTCCCATCTGCCAGCATTGGTTGGTGGACGTTAAAAGTTCCCACTATATCTTTTGCGAAGAGTAAGGAAAGTATCTCTGGGCACCTTGGTCAAATTCCAAATTTCTGCTCAAACCAATAGGGGACACTGCTACAGTACAGCAGCATTGCCGTGCCCCTGCGAGAACTGATGCTAACCTGCCACCACCTGATGCATACGAATAACGAGGATGACATTCGATTCGATCTACACTACAGCGCTGAGGCCGCTGCGCAATCCTCAATGCAGGTCTCATGGGTCTGCTCCAAGATGGTGGGGAAACATTGATACTGTGTTTGTGTATTTCCAGTTGCAAAAATTTCTGGTCAGGAAGGAAGAGTTTTTGGCTAAGCTGCCATCATGGCTGAGAGATGTGATTGGTACAGAGTCGATGAAGGTTAAATTACCTCGTCATACCACAACACTTGCCTCCAGTCATCTAAACGTATTTGTCCACCTTATGCTTTTCATTTTTCAACAGGTGTACTTTTCATTGATATGCAAAACCAGCAATTTATATGCAATAGTCTTTGATCACGGTCATCTACATGTTGAAAGTTTCCTCGATCCGTGAAGGCGGAGATGGATGCTAACTTGTTGCTCCAAACGTGTCTTGTTATTTGAACTACTCTTTGATGGGAGCCAAACCTGACAAGCTCTCATACTCTTGGGAACCACTTTCCTTCATTAACTGCCATTGCAGAAGCACTCAATTCATGACGTCCTGGAGCAGCATAAAGTACCTAACAGATGGTGTGCTTCAAAAAATGGCAGAATTTTGACCTCTTCCAAACACCTGCCCCATTTTTTGTTTTCATCACAGACTCATTTTCCCTCCTGTTCCCTTTTGTCCCTCCTTTCTTGTTAATATAGAATACTTTTCCCTCTCTTTACCCAATCTTTTCATTTTATTTGTACTAGTACGGGCCCGTAGGTGCGTGCCCGTAGGTGAGTGCCAGTATGTGCAGCCCTTTCTCGCCCCCTCTCTCTTGCCCGCTCTCTCTCGCCCCCTCTCTCTCACCCCCTCTCTCACCCCCTTTCTCTCACCCCCCTCTCTCCCTTCCCTCTCTCGCCCCTCCTCTCTCACCCCTCTCTCTGTAAATGTATTCACAAATGTTTACCAAGCACAACAATTAATTCAAACCTTTGGAAAAAAAAACAGCTTTCAAACCCTTGGGAAACAGCTGTTTCCCTTGGGAAAATTCAAACCTTTGGATTAATTAATAATTTGAACAACTAATTCGAACCTTGGGAAAAAAGAGCTTTCAAACCTTGGGAAACACTTGGGAAACAGCTGAAACGGATAAAGAATATCAAACCTTGAAAAGGCACATACTCAGGTCCCCAGCATCGATTGTGACGTCATACTAAACGAAGAAGAAGAATTGTGACGCCAATCGTGCCAAAAAAAAAAAGATTCATTGTGACGTCATTCGTGACGTCATAGCACCGTGTCCTGTCATTGGTCAACAGATAAATGGCCGTAACTTGGGAACCGCTCGTACGATTGATATCAAACCTTGAAAAGGCACATCCGCGGGGCCCCGGCAATATTCCTGGCAAGTTTCAATCAGATCGGACCGGCGGTCGTCGAGAAACGGCGGTCGCAGACAAACAGACAAACAGACGGACAGACAGATAGAGAGACACACACACACACACACACAGATTGCTGGAATTATAGATAGATGACTGAGGCTCAGGAATGAGTTTAAACACACAGTGCCTTCAGAAAGTATTCACTCCCCTTGAATTTTTCACATTTTGTTGTTACAGCCTGAATTTAAAATTATTTAAATTGAGATTTTTTTTGTCACTGATCTGCACAAAATACCCCAAAATGACAAAGTGAAAACATGTTTTTATAGATTTTTACAAATTAATTAAAAATGAAATACAGCAAGATCTAATTTAAGGTGTGCAAACTCAAGGTGTGCTGTCATGTCCCTTTTTGTCAGGAGTGGCTTTTGTCTGGACACTGTCCAATGAAGCCTACATTTGAGAAATGCTGCAGAGACTGTAAATCCTTCTGACAGGTTCTCCCATCTCAGCCAAGAAACTCTGTAGTTCTGTGAGAGTGGTCATTTGGTTCGTGGTCACCTCTCTGATTAAGGTCCTTCTTGCCCAGTTGCTCAGTTTGGTCAGACGGCCAGCTCGAGGAAGACTCTGTGGGGTTCCATATCCTAATGATGAAGCTCACTGTGCTCTTGTGAACTTTCAACACTCTATAAATCGTTTTATACCCTTTCCCAGATCTATACCTCCTCACAATTCTATCTCGGAGTTCTATGGACAGTTCCTTGGAATCCATGGTGGAGTTTCTGCTCTGACATGCACTGTCAACTGTAGGACCATATATAGAAAGGTGTGTTTCTTTCTAAACCATGTCCAATCAATTGAATTGGCTTCAGGTAGACTCCAATCAAATTGTTGAGTCATCTCAAAGATGATCAAAGGAAAATGAATGCATCTGAGCTCAATTTGGAGTGTTATAGGAAAGGGGGTTGAATACTTATTGACACAAAACATTTCAGCTTTTCGTTTTTAATTAATTTGTAAAATTTTCTTCCAAAAAAAAAAAATCTCAATTTAATCCATTTTTAAATTCGGGCTGTAACACAACATAATGTGAAAAAGTCATGGGGGGGGGGGGTTTGCATACTTTCTGAAGGCACTGTACATATATAATATGCTTGTATTGGCCTATCGCATGCATGACAAAAAACATCAGTAAATATCAGTTTACTTTTACATTAATTACAATGACATTAGTAAGGAGACAATGGACATATAATGGACATATCAACAGAGTATATGGGATTTGAACGTGGCTCTCAGCATCATGAGCTTTACAAGTGCTCAGGCAAACCCATTTGAGGCAGATGTCTTGACTTCAATTATCTTCCTCCAAATTAATATTGCCCTCTCCTCTCACTCAAATGCATGATTGCATGTGTATATAATAATCATCTTTATTTCAAAAGCTCCAATGCCTTTGAGTCTCCATTTGTGCTGATATCTTATGCTTGTGCAACTCTCAACTCATTGCAGTGCTGCAGGTATCGCGTGTCACGTCACACGACAAACCTAATTTGGACCTCGAAGTTGGATAATGTTGAAATTGGTCCTAACAAAGTCGCCAGAAAGTATACAGGCCAGAATAATCTTGAACTCAGAACTAGAAAAAAGTTTAAACTTTCTACTTTATGCCTATAGGCCTTTCTTGTGGCTTGCGGCAATTTTACTCGGACTCAGACCCAGTGAAGTTAGGATACAACTGCTACAGGATTTGGGATGTAGCGATTTGCATTTTGGGGAGTATGAGCTGTCGATTGCATTGCTGGTTAAATTGTTAGCAGCTGAGCGATTAAACGGTTTGGTGTAGTTTGTTCAAATCGCCAAGCTCAAGACATCGGTCAAAATGTGATATACTCAAAATAGCAAAAATAGAGAGTGGAGAGAACACCTTACCTCACACGGTCTTGAGAAAAAGGACGTGCGAAGGGTCTTTTGAACTCTTGCTTTGCGTTTCTGATCACGACCTATATTAGCTTTGTTTGTGACCTTTGAATAGCAGGCGCGATGGCAATCACACGAAGCCGATCTGTCAAACGCTACAGTCCAGAGCTGCACCTTCTGCCAACTTTTCTCGGAGAAACCGACGATTTTGGAACAATCTTTAAGAAAAAGAAGCACGAAACAAACAGACATTTTGGATGAAGTTAGCTCTGTGGTTGCATCGCTAGGCGCCGCCAATTTGCCTGAATCTCGTTGTTACACTGCTCTCAGAGCACACAGCAAATAGGATTGGTCAAGACGGCGTACAATTTTGCCAAGTACTGTTAAACTGAAGGTTTTTGTAAGTGCAAACAAGGCAATTTGTGTTCCACAGTGTTCAAATATATGATTGGATTGGAATAAAATAAAAGTTTCAAAGGCTGTATGAAAAAAAACAACAACAAACGATTGAATCGGAAGTTTACGACCATTGACGCAGCGTCTTTTATACCGCCTCATCTAACATGTTACATTAGTTATTCGTACTTCTGGTTTGCGTCCTTTACGACATCCCGAAAAAAAGTAAGTTTCCTGTTTGAAATGATTTTCAATTTTGTTTGACTCCCAGACAGACAGACAAACTGAAACAATTGTCTCACTGTGTGCGTGCGCGCTCGGGACGAGATTCCATACAATCTGCCAAATTCAGAGGCTAAGTACGTGCTAAACTGCAGGTTCATGTTCCGATTCATGTTCCACAGTGTTCAAAATACAAAATTAAACGGAAACGAAGTACTGTACCTCCTCGATCGTAGAAATAGACTGGCAGACAGACAGAGTGAACCAATTGCTTCACCTTGATTTGCACTACACGCATGGGGTAATAACATGTATGGCCCAATTTGCTGCAAAAAAATTAAATCACAACACAATTACATGAGTAGTACACCTGCACATTGGATCTTTCTTTGCATCAGAAATGTTTATTAATCAAAGATTGTGAGAAACCTTCCGGACAAATCTTCTCAAAGCTCACAAGTGATGGTGCAAATAAATAAATAAATAAATAATAAAACAAACAAACAAACAAACAAACAACGGTTTACCCAGGATATTCTGACTCATGCATGCACCCTCCCAAAACGGTAGCAAATAGACGAAAGATCTTCACAAAACTTCTTTTGCACTGTTTGAGGATTTCAACTCATAAAATATTCACAGATTGTGTTAAACCCAATCGTTTCACCCACCGCCGAAAGTGCCTGGAAAAAAAGCGGCACGGGTGAAGATTTAAACAGAAATAACAGTCTTTCGCTGAACATGATTGGCCTCAACAAATATCGAGCCGATGGACCAGGGTATTAGAATGGCTACAGCACGTCCAAAATGTCCAGTAAGGATTTCTGGGGCCGAGTGAGTCGCTGAACCATGCTCACACCTAATGATCTTTTCATTAATGTTTTTATTTATTTATTTATCGTTCTTATTGGGAGAGCCTCGGGAGTATGGCTGAAAAAAGTCGTCACGTCAAAAGCCTTTGGCTTCATGTGAGGGCATGAACTCAAACAAGATATGACAACAGAGGCACTTTCATTTCCTTGCCTTTCCGTGCCCAACTCAGCACCTCAGTTTTGTGTACACATTCAAGGACTACCCATTATGCATCCAGGGCAACAGATCTGCTACCAGGATCCACAACAGGGGCATGCAAATAGAGGAGCTTGTCAAATCTTCACGACATCTTTAAACGGTTCATGCAGCAATAGAGCGACGTCAAAGCACGACTGTGTGAGCAATATGGTGCTTGGCGCGTTTGTGTGGGGGAAAAAAAAAACGATGAAAAAAGCAGAGCCATGCACGGCTAACAATGAACCACAATTTATAACAACCACGCCGATGGAGGATCGTAAGAAAAACTTTGGAAGCAACAATACGAGAACGGCTGATGGAAGATACAAATTAACTTTCACGAAGAATGCAAAGCGACAATGAGCTTGGATGGTCGGTATTAACGATGCAAAAAGACTTAAAGAAAGAAAAATGAATTTATTATGTGTGCGTGCTCTTTGCCAACAAAATATAAACCAAAGGTTTAAAACCGGTGAGTAGTGGGATGTGGTTGCTTCCGATATCGACGGTGCTGAGACTTTGGTTTGGACCTGCTCCTGCTGAATTGAATGCTCGTTGCCCGCCAATAACTTGCATTGCTGTCTGGTAAGAAACAGCAAGTCACGTTACGCGAAATGCAATAGGATGGTGCGAATCATTGAGAGATTGGTGTTCGTCCGCTCCGTACAAATAGAAACAGGGACTGACGTTTCACTAATTTGCTTTAAAAAAAAACGGCAGTTTCGCTTTATCGGCAACGGAGAAAGTTATTGTGGAGATATCGCAAAACTTTGCAAAGGGAGGAAGCAAAGTTTGCCTGCAGGTGCACCTAGGCAATGGACATAGTTTCCTATAGGGTCATGATGCAAATCATCTCAGTGGAGAGGTCTTCCTCTTGTCCTCCCCGAGCTGAGGTGCTTTGGTCCGTGTCACCGCTGACGCTGTCATCCGTATCTGGGCCACACTGGGTCAGTTCTGGAGAAGTCTGGCTCAGCCCGTGGGGAAAATGCTCAGAGCCGGGTCGTTCAGAAAATGGACAACACGCAGCACTCTCCATCTCATCCAATGGATGTCCACAGACTTCCATCAGTTCAGTCTTTGATACTGATAGAATGCGGGGATTGCTGGCATAGTGGCTGAGGCCCTCTGAAAGTAAGACCTAAGAAGTGACACAAAAATAACCCCAAATTATTGACACTAGACGTGCCTACCTGTCGCTTCGCTGATGGTTTTAATCAAAAGACAGCATCTTGTACTTCACAAACATATTGCTTGTCTATCTATGAATCTTATTGATGATGTAAAATGATGTGAAACAAACACAAAAATTGATCCTTCATAACATGTGCTTGTTGTTGTTGTTGTTGTTGTTGTTGTTGTTGTTGTTGTTGATATGTCTGGTGTTGGCTTAATGGTTTGGGGGGTCGGCTTGGGATAGTTGTTGTTGTTGATATGCCTGGTGTTGGCTTAATGGTTCGGGTGGTGGGTTTGGGATCCCAGGATCCTGAGTTCAAATCCCGCTTGGCTGTTGAATTAATACCAGGTGGGGTTGACTCTGCCTGTCATCCTTCCGAGGTCGGCAAAATGAGTGCCAGCTTGCTGGTATCCTGTGTTGGAGTGGTGACCCGTCCAAGATTGTGTCTAATAGCCAAGGAGACTTCGGCAGCACTAACACTCTGCACAGAGTATGGCCACACTGGATGGCTAGATGGATGTTGCTGATGATGCCGCTGTTGTGGTGGCTGTGGTTGTTGTTTGTGTGCTCCTTCCATGTACTATTATATATTTTTCAATTGCTTTGAGAAGTATTACTATATTTCCTTTTGTGTGTTCCTCCCGTGTTATTGGAAAGGGTTCCTGCTGTCGTAGAATAAGAAATGTTACCGTTGGAACCGCTGTATTAAGCTCCCATTACCACTTATTGTTCAATGCTGATAGATGGATGGATGAATGTATGGTCCTCACACCACTCATATGGTTGGATGGTCCAGGCTCATGTGGCTGTCACGGCAGTTTCATTGGCTAGGGAGCATAATCCGAGACAGGTCACCACTCTCATACAGGAGGTTAGTGCAGGAATTTTGAATTTGGCCAGATAGCTTGCTTACTCTTCGCGAAGGACACCGTGAGATCTTTAACGTCCACCAAATAATGCCGGCAGATGGATGCCCAGTGTAACGTCCATCCGAGGGACGGTACACACATTGATGAATCACTCTGCCTGTGAAACACAAGGATGACGGTTAATAGCTGGGTCGGGATTCAAACTCAGGCTAGACAGCTTAGAAGCGAGTGTGTGCATCTCAAGGCCATCCTGCCAGCTCAATCCCGGAGAGAGGGTTTTTAAAAACAGGAATCTTGATGATAAAACAAGGACAAATTTTTGTTCAAAAGTAAATTGATTATTTGCTTTCCAACGGTACCATTTTTTTTTATTATTCTACAAGAGCAGGAACCCCTAAGAATGACACATGACACACGGATGGATGCTTCTCCTTTTAGTAACAGAAGCGACCTTTAAGTAACAGATGCATCACAATTTGATCATTTGAAAAGTGGTTCAAATGTGATTCACACGTTTTATTTGAGGTAATTGGTAAAAATAAAGAATAGCAGATCGCTGAAGTTTGTGGAGTCATGGTAGCAACAGTTGCAGGTGATTGTTGCATGAAGTGACGTCACTACTTCATCAAGCTTCCTGGGTATTTCTGACATAGCAAGTGAAGTGTGTTTGGTTACTTTGTTTCAGAAAGTTTTGAGGGAACCAAAATGTCAAAGGAGGAGATTAGCCATATCACTTGGCAATGCATGCTTCTCATGCAGAAGCAGGTTTTAGCGATGCAATTGATTGTTTTTTTTAATGGACACGAATCACTGCAGGTTAATCCTGAATGTGCAACTTCACCTTAAACAGATGTATATATCTACATTTAAAATTGTAAGTCACAAACGGTGCAAGATAACCTTGAACCTTCTTCTTCTTCTTCTTCTTTCGGCTGCTCCCGTTAGGGGTCGCCACAGCGGATCATCCGTTATGATCCGCATACTGATTTTGGCACAGGTTTTACGCCGGATGCCCCTTCCTGACGCAACCCTGGTCACCTCTTATGACACAGGGATAAGGATTGGGTTTTGCCATGATTCCGGGCTGCCCTACACCCTCTCAATGCACGGGCCCAGCGCAGAGCTCCCGTCCTCAAGCGATCCTCCAACCCAAGCCTCCGAGTAGCCGGATTACAGGCGCACGCCACTATGCCCGGTGCAAGATAACCTTGAACCACTCTCGTAAAATGTCTACCGACGGTGAAACGGATCGGGCAATATTCTATTCATGTCTTGCCGTAAGATAAGCGGCCGATCAAGATCCAAAGGGTCAACAAGGAAAGAATCATAACAAATAAGACATTTCATCAGAGTGCAAAACCTACCGCATCAACGAGGCTGTCCGCACTGCTCTGGAAGTTAGTCTCTTCCTCCTGCACTCTGTTTGCAGTGGAGGTCGCAAGGGTTTCCGGGAGATAGCCTTGATGAGTCTCCTGCTCCCCCTGCCACATGCAGTGAACATTATCTCTGTAAAACCAGCACGAGGTGGGCGGCCGACTGTGATGAGGTGGGGATGGTGAGCTGTAGACATAGCCTGGGCCAGATCGAGGTAAAGTCCATACGGATGATTGCCAGTGATTATCCGTCTCCCTCTCAGCAGAGGGTAGTGCCTGGAATAAAGAATTGTTTAAGTACAATGGAACCAACATGACTGAAGTCACTTGCATCAGAACGTGCTGCAAGTGGCGACAACAGAAAACGTCTTCACATAACTGTAGACCCAAAATGTCATTAAGCAGGCTGTTGTAAGACTCATTGCAAAGGATTTAATCAGGAAAACAATGCGTGTAATTTTGGACTTTTTGCACAAAGGAAAGTGTTTGTAACCATGGATAACCTCGGAAGAAAAAACAAACAAATAAATAAGGAAGCATTTGGACGTACAGTAAATCAAATAAATTCAAAACAATGCAAAGAGGGCTGTTTGTGGTTTATCAATTTAACAAGGATTTGAAAGCTTTGTTGCAAGTAATTAATGAACGAGTTAAAGAAAATTACACCTGTTTGCCAAATTTTACACCCGAAGTCGATAAAGGCATTACCACTCAACCGCGCTTCCGCATGGGACACAGTGAGTTCGCTCTTTGTGCCATTGTGACCGGGCTCACTTAGAGATTGTAAATGTATGGCCTGAATGCGTTCATTCGTTTTTAGCTCGCCTGTTCGAAGAACAGAGAGCTATAGCGATACCCCCAGCGTGAGCGTGAGCGTGAAAATGTTAAAGTTTTTGGTGCAAGTTATTTCTTTCTAATGTTTTTATCGACCACACTATTTTTTACTGATTACAATATACAAATAAATATATTGCTTTAAAATTATTTGGATCAGACTTCACTGCAATGCTTTATAAAAAATATTATTACACTAGTCTTTTAAAAACAATAAATGTATAAACAGGCGAGCATTGGGTGGCTTTGGCACCAACTCTGGTTAAAATTGTACTAGACGACCCGTGAACACGTTGGGTTCCCGTTGTGACAGCGGTTGATAAAAAACACCATTTCAAATATAAAAAGATAGCTCCAGCGAACTATACCGCTGTGGTTGTTGCATTGATCAAATTCTCCCGAAGAGTACTTGACTGAATCGGGAATTGATTTTTTAATAAATTTTTTCGTTTCCCGATTTGTACGAAACTTGATACTGCACACCGCAGGCGAATGGTGAGTAAGGTGGCCTGAAATTATTTTGCGCTATGGTGTACCGTTTAGGCTGTATTTTAGGAACATACTTACATACATATATATATATATATATATATATATATATATATATATATATATATATATATATATATATATATATGTACACACAAGATAAGAGTTTTAGTAATATACTAGACAACCTGTGAACCTGTTGTGACAGCGGTTGACAAAAAAATCATTTAAAAAAAAAAGAAAAAATAGATAGCTCCAGAGAACTTTCTCGCTGAGGTTGTTTTCATTGATCAAATTCTCCCGAAGAGTACTTGACTGAATCGGGAATTGATTTTTTAATAATTTTCTTCGTTTCCCGATTTGTATGAAACTTGATACTGCACACCGCAGGAGAATGGTGAGTGAGGTGGCCCGAATTTTTTTTGTGCTATCGTGTACCGTTTTGGCTGTATTTTAGGAACATACTTACATACATACATATATATACACAAGATGAGAGTTTTAGTAATATACTAGACGACCCGTGAACTCGTTGTGACAGCGGTTGACAAAAAAATCATTTCAAAAAAAAAAGAAAAAAATAGATAGCTCCAGCGAACTTTCCCGCTGAGGTTGTTTTCATTGATCAAATTCTCCCGAAGAGTATTTGACTGAATCGGGAATTGATTTTCAAATATTTTTTTTCGTTTCCCGATTTGTACGAAACTTGATACTGCACAACGCAGGAGAATGGTAAGGTGGCCCGAAAACTTTGGTGCTTTCGTGTACCGTTTTGGCTGTATTTTGGGAACATACATACATATATATATACATACATACATACATACCTATATAATTATACATACATACATATATACATACATACATACATACATATTGTTGTGGTTACCAAATTCGCAAACCACCATTCAGGTCCCTTAGGTGAGATATCTCGGTAAGTACATGTGTAGTTAGGCCCAAACCCGTTGTCTAGTGGGAATACATGTCATTTATGCGTGCTGCGACTCTTCAGGATAGCCGTTTTTCTTTTACTATCTTTATTTTGGACCAACCGCCATTGTTACCACCACCAACCACAACATCAACCACCCACCGCGGCGCCGCTTCACGTCACACCTCGCAACCGTCGCATCGCCACCGTTCTTGCGCCGCTTGTGGGTACCGGTGTTGGACTCGTGCAGGGCGCGCGCCGAACAGCGTGTACAAAACCACGGATTTTCCACTTCAAAAACGGATCAAAAACGACACACGCCCACTTTTGTTCCGTCCAATCGGTGAGCGAGGGGCGATTTGGCCCCGCCTCCAGGGCGTTGCAGGGCGATCGATATATGCAAATTTATGGATCAAAAAGCATTCACGCCCACTTTTTCTCGGGCCAATGGGGAGCGAGGTGAAAGGTCGAAGGCAGGGGGTCAAAGATGAGAGCGAAGCCACGGGGCTGATATAAGCGACCACGTTCGTCAGTCAAGGGAAGAAGAGTTAAGACTACGCGGGCGGTGGAGTTGGGAAGAAGAAGCAAGAAGGAGTTGGTCGTCGTCGTGTGCGTTGGAGTCGGAGCGGAGGGGACGGAGCTGTGGAGAGGCGGCGAGGGCAGACGAGGGGTGCTCGCATCGTGCAGGGAGCTGCACACCAGGGAGGCCGACGGCGCGACCTGGCCGAGGTGGAGACGCTCGTCGCGGGACTCGAGGCAGAGTAGAAATCCTCTATACCCCGAGCATCAGCAACCCCCTCCTGTTTCCCCCCGCGCTGAGATAGTGCGACCAAGGGGGCCCCTTTCCCACCCCCTACCAGACACTGCCCGCGAGGCCCGCGGAGTTGAGGCACCATCGCCGCTCCGCGTCTCATCACCAGACGGGTAGGCCCGACCCGGTCTCGGCCTCAGGCCCGCCTCATCTTTGAGGGTGTTCTTTTTCTTTGCTTTGAGTGTGTGTGTTGTCGGCGCCGTCTGTGAAGTAAAATTGTATAAGTGTTGCCGTGTGCTCACGTAATCGGTATTAGATCTGCATTGTCGCATTTGCTTTTTGTGTAAAATTGCATTGTGTTTCTTTTTCTTTTCTATGTGCTTTTGGTGGAATTGTATATGTGTGCTGTCCGTTCATCACGAATAAATGTGCTTTATTGTTGAACTGTTTCCCGCTTCGCTTCGTCATTTCTTTCATTGAATCCTCATCTTGCTTCGCGTAAAGGGTTGGTAGTGGGCTGAATACGCCCGATAATTAATCGAACCGTCGAGGTCGACGAATAACACCGCTCGGTTATCCCGATAGTACGGAACGGGTCGCTTAAGTGGCCCGTGTCCGAAGTCGACCTGCGGCGAGGTGCGATCGCCCGGTCTACCCTCCGTGTGGGTACTTAGGTAGGTCGAATTTGGCGAGCAACCCTATCCCACGCGGGGGCCGATTGGCTCGATCGCGGTGAGACCGAAAGGTCCACCCGTGACTGGTTCCCGGCGTTAGTCCGAGAGGGTCACGACTGGATTGTCCGTCCGGTGGGCGACGTGCCGCGATTCGAGTTACGTGGCCGTCAGCACGCCGGCGGGCGCGAATCCGTAACAATATATAATTATACATACATACATATATACATACATACATGATGAGAGTTTTAATAATATATAGATAGATAGATAATCATCATATTATTATTACTGAATCATAATCATCATATTATTATTATTACCTCCACCACCGAAGATGAAGGAGGTTCTTTTCTCATTCCTCTCTGTCTATCTGTCTGCCGGTGTGCAGGATGTCTCAAAATGTTGTGGACGGATCCGGATGACACTTGGTGTACACATTGGGTGTGTGATGAGGAAGAATTGATTCAACTTTAATGAAGATCCAAAACTGGATCCGGATCCGATAATTTTTTCAAGTGATTCTTCACCATTGAGAGATAGAGCGAAACTAATATATATCACGAATAAAGAAACCATCCCACATAAAGGGAGGGCGGCTTTGCGCTTCCCTTGATATCTTAAAAAGTTGTGGACGGATTCGGATGAAACTTGGTGGACAACAGGTTGAGTGTGTGGCAAGGACGAATTGATTCGATTTTGGTGAAGATCCAAATCCAAATCCAGATCCGGATATGAGAACTTTTAAATTTCCAAAGTGATTCTTTACCATTGAGAGATAGGGCCAAAACGATATACCGTGTTGCATATTTAAAAAATGTATTGGGCCAAATATGTTTGAGTGGATCAGGCATTGCATGGCGGAGATATGTGCTCTACCGAGTGCCTTTCTAGTAATTATTATTATTATTATTATTATTATCATTATTATTCAGAATCCTCTGCAGCACTGAAATCCGAAAGAGACAAAACAATAACCTAATTGGAATCAAATTTGTCATCTGGCATGTCCATTAATATTTAAGTGGTGTGAAGCTATTCTACAATGACGTCCAGGCCAGCAATGACAAATCAGCTCAGGTGACATTTCTCACTTAACTGATGTGTACATATTGTTATGTGGAATTGGTGGAGGAGGAGGTGGGGGGGGGGGGAGTGGAGGGATCCATAGTTATATGATATTAAGAAGAGTATGGACGATGTGATCACATAGGTTATATTTACTCCCATCTGACATGACAATATTATATTTAACATGAATATATTAATACCAAATATCTAATATATAAAGCTCTTTCTAACCACTGACTCACTGACTGACTGATATTAAGATCGGTACCTTCCGGGTGACGTAGAAAGCTGAAATTTTTCCTGCCAATGGGCATCGCAGTGGATACACCAGGAAAAATCACAGAACCATCAGAAATTATCCGTAAATGAAAATATAAATAAATGAAAAAAAATAAGTGAAAATAAAAAAATGAAAAAAATTCAGGTGAGTGACCCGAGACAATGGGGAAGCATGGTTCGTTATTGCTTACAATGTGTAAGTATACCTTGCTCGTATTTAATATAGTTCATCAATATCCATATCAAGACTTCTTCTTGTGTATGGCATCTTAGCTGCCGGGGTAGCTATAATTTCTTGGAAGCGTGACTGTGTCGCTGATGCAGTGCCCCTCTACCAGTACACACTGGTACTCATTTTGCCGCCCTCAGAAGGATGACAGGCTGAGTCAACCCCCTGGTGTATTAATTCAGCAGCCAACGGGGCTTGAACTCAGGACCATAAGATCCCAAGGCACCACCCTAACCACTAAGCCAACACCAGGCTGCCATATCAAGACAATCAATATTGATAACATTGGTGCCAAGATACTCTACATCAAACAATCTCGGTATTTGAATGGAAATGGAGACCATTGTTCAACCTATCATGACATCCTCTGTCAAAGCAATGCCTATGGAATTCCATTTCAAAAGCAAGCTCACCTGTAAACTTTTTCCTGTCGTCTTGATGTCCCATACTTGTTTTCCATCTGTGCGTGGTGCCTAAAATCCAAATCCTGATTTAAAATCATACTTATTGATGAATGTTGATCATTTGCATTGACATGAGTATCCGTAATATGTTCTTCACTCAAATGTTATTGATGCAAAGGAAAAAAAAAAAAATCAACAGAAAGTGTTGTGTGTAAATTTTCAACTGTTCTACTTGATTGACAAAAATGATACATTTCACTGCATCCATTTTGCCCACCAGCTATGTCCTCCTCAAGCCCCCATTCTTCTCCAGATCCCCCATTTCTCCAAGTCTCCATCTATTATGTCCTTGCTGGTGGGGTTTTTCCCTCCTCTTTCTCTTGCTCCTTTTGTTTTGTTACGTCCTGATCCGTTCTACGTCCTCTCTCCCCCACGAGCTTCAACTTTGTATACAATTGTTTTTTTTTTTACAGCATCGTCATACTTACTGATTTTCAGTTTGGTGCATGTGTATGATGCTACTGTTGTTTACCAGGTAATTAATGTTTTCTGTTGCTTTGTAAATAAGCAGTGCATGCAATTGTGCAGTCAGCAGTATTTCCAAATACATTTCATAAAACTATTATAAAATCGTGTGCTCTTTGTAATTTGTTTACAAATGACCAAAACAGACCAAAACTGAACAAAAATATCATCGTTTATCGAACACGCTGCTATTATGGGCCACATACCCAAATCATCCATGCATCCCATTCGGTAACATACATTGCCATTATCTGTAGCTGTATTGATTATTGATTAATTATTGGGATATTTCATCACTTTTGTGCACATTAATGTGAAATCGCATCAATGAAGGTGAATATGAAAAAAATTTCAAACTATGTTTTCCATGGCTAGTTGATCATTCAGTATGTATGAAGTTTCTCATCGATCTGTTAAGCGGTTCTAGAGAGGAGGACTTTCGACATTTTTATTTTCAATTTTATTTGGCCACCAGACCACGTGACTGATGACGTCATACATTAAATTATTCATTCGCATCGGGTCGTAGACCAAATACATTAGGTTTCAGATTTTTCGGATAAGGATTTCAATTCAACCAGTTATGACTTTAATACCACTTCACCGATGATGTCATCAGTATCATCATATAATTCCTCGTGGGGATTGTTCATGACATATGTCAAGTTTCAATTGTTTTCCCCATGGGGAGTTTATATGTCAAGTTTCAATTGTTTTCCCCATGGGGAGTTTATGATATATGTCAAGATTCTATTGTTTTTGTTAAAGGGGCTGTCACACCTTAATGGTTTAGCCAGCGTATGCCGACGTATGAAAAATTTGACGAATACGCTGGCACACATTGAATACGTTATGGGTAAGTTTTGTATACATTAAGAGCACGCTGAACCACGCTGACATACGTCGTAGTACGCCGATCCCGTCGACAAATTTTGTGCATGCTCAAAATTTTTCGACGTATGCCAGCGTATGACTCACACGTTCCGCGTACGCTGGCCATAAGTTGTAGGCACGTTATGCGATTGTTGACACACGTTACTTGTAAGTTACTCAAAAGTTTAAATACGTCGAGGTAATGTCTAGCGTACCCGAAACTTATTTCTAACCTATGAGTAACGTGCTTTGAACCTATGTGTAACGTATCTCCAACGCATATTGACGTATGTAGACGTATTTGACATCTTCCAGACGACCACAGAAATTACTGAACGTGTTATTAACTTACAGCTGCCGTATAATGTCGTATTGACAGCGTTTAAGGGAATTGGTATATAAAAAAATGGGCTTCACAGGAGGAACCCGTGAGTGTTCCAGACTCCATGTTTTTTTTTTCTTTTTCTTCTTCGGCATGACGGTGATGTTTACACTTCGATTTCTAGTGCAGTTATGATTTGAATCGTCGAGCGGCAGCCTTTTAATAGGCTACGCCACGTGATTTTCGGTGATACTCTGCCGCGTGCTATGCATAAGTTAGACTATCGTTGGGCATAGGTTGTGAACGCCGACAACATGCTAAGCATTCATTGGTATAAGTTATCTATAAGTTATCTATAAGTTATCGAAACGTTCTGTGTACGTTACTAATACATTATGCATACGTCCAACTCGTTAATATACACCCAAAACTAAAAAAAAACATCAATAGTTCAGCGTACGCCAGCGTTTTAGATCAATTTTGATACGTTGCCATATGCTGGCTAAATCGTCAAGGTGTGACAGGGGCTTAAGTGGTTTCAGGGATCTCCAATTTTTTTCCCTTAATCCAATCTGGCTGCCTTATCATGTGATCTATAATATCAGAGTTACCAATAAAATATTCTCCATGGAGAGTCCCTCCTATGTTTGAAGTTCCGCATTGATTGGACAAGTGGTTACAGAGAAAAAAAATCAAGCAGAAACGAACACACACACACACACACACACACACACACACACACACACACACACACACACACACACACACACACACACACACACACACACACACACCAAGAGTCTCACAACCCTTTAGGAGTGAGAGTAATAAGTAGGAATCGGGTTACTGATGAATGAGCTTGGAAGACTACCATTGGATGGGTGACATGGGTCATTTTTCGAACATTTTCCAGAGCCATTCTAAGCTCCCAATCTGCCCCTGCTCACACCCTTCCTTTTTTTCCTCATTTCCTGTTCATGATTTGTACTGTTTGTTGTATCCAAATGTGGCTCCAATACCCCCACTGTCTTCCTCTTTCATGAGCCTGAATCTTAAGCAATAACAAATACAATTTCTGAACTGCATTAAATCTTTAAAAAAAAAATTCTCTCTTATTTTGCCCTTGATCATGCTATATCTTTCCTGCTTTCCTTCCTCCCTTCTTCCCCCCCACCCAATTTCCCCCATAAATTGCCAATGACACAAATACCTGTTGTCTTGCTACAAGCAGAGGCGGCATGTTGGTGCAAGAAGGCGCAGTGTGACATGTATACCCCCGCAGGCTCCCTTTATTTCGTCGGTATTCCAAAGTTAAAGATGGCCGCCGACCTAAGGGATAAAGCAAGCAACGTTTTGTTCTTGTTAAGGCTAACTGCTGGTAAAAAGATCCATTATTAGTTCAGATAACAGTATGATGGTGCAGCAGGAAAACATGCAGCTCTACCCGGAGGGGTCGCGGGTAGTAAACGGCGGCGTGGAGGGCAAGGCAGCTCACGTACTCCTCTACGGTCATGAGCTCTCCAGCTCGAATACCCCTCGAGCATGTGCTCCCTGTTTCTTTCCAAAAAGGAATTCTGTGCAGACCACTGGGAATAGTATGGCCTGTAAAGATAACCGAGAAACCTCTCCAAATATAACCGAATGACATGAAATATATTTGAAAGCATTAACTGATTATAAAACATCAAAAGCCTTGAAAGAACATACCTTATGCTTGCAAATGGACTGGATTCCTCATCTTCCTCTTCACTGCAACTGCAGCTACTTTCAGCTTCAGTTTCTAGCTCTTCGGCATTCTCCTCGTATCCTTCCACTTCCTCGTCCTCACTGTCATTGGTCTCTTCTCTTCGAATGACAGGAAGTCGCCCTGAAGTGTAGTCCATTCTACAAGTAACAATCATATCTCAGAGTGAACAACACGCCACTCACAGGACTAAAAGGTGAAGCACAAAATTTTTTTGAGTGCAGACAAGTCAGCTAACCCAGCTTCAATACCTCCGATCACGAATGCACACTTTGCCGTGGCTTCAATTGGAAACGCTTAGCTTTCCTGAAGCCCGAGGTGAAAATACCACAATATTAAAAAAAAGAACAAAAATGGAAGACTTTTATTCTTGCACTGGTTGAAAGAGCTCAAAAATAGGAGGATATATATATATATATATATATATATATATATATATATATATATATATATATATATATAAATAAAAATATATATATATTCAGGCAAGTAGCGTTCTTCTGGCATTCGCCAAAGCCAGATTCGTCCATCGGACTGCCAGATGGTGAAGCGTGATTCATCACTCCAGAGAACGCATTTCCACTGCTCCAGAGTCCAATGGCGGTGAGCTTTACACCACTGCAGCCGACGCTTGACATTGCGCATGGTGATCTTAGGCTTGTGTGCAGCTGCTCAGCCATGGAAACCCAATTCATGAAGCTCTCGGCGAACGGTGCTTGTGCTGTCGTTGCTTCCAGAGTCAGTTTGGACCTTGATAGTGAGTGTTGCAACCGACGACAAACGATTTTTTTCACGCTACGCGCTTCAGCACTCAGCGGTCCCATTCTGTGAGCTTGTGTGGCCGACCACTTCGTGGCTGAGCTGTTGTTGTTCCGAGACATTTCCAGTTCACAATAACAGCACTTACAGTTGACTGGGGAAGCTCGAGCAGGGCAGAAATTTGATGAATTCACTTGTTGGAAAGGTGTCATCCTATGATGGTGTCACGTTGAAAGTCACTGAGCTCTTCAGTACGGCCCATTCTACTGCCAATGTTTGTGTATGGAGATTGCATGACTGGGTACTTGATTGTATACACCGGTCAGCAATAGGTGCGGCTGAAATAGCCGAATCCACGAATTAGAAGGGGTGTCTAGATACTTTTGGCCATGTCGTGTATGTGTCTGAATAAATTTATCTTGAGTTCTCCAAACCTTTAATTGAGCAAACAATCACTCGACGTTTTCATCAGCAAAATGGAACAACCGTGCATCCACTGACCTTTCTCAAGAGTGAATAAAAAAAAAATGCGGGGTGGGCACACCCGGAACCACCAATCAATGCCATTCTGGAACTTGACTTGTGACCTTTAAATTTTGATATGTTAAATCAAACCAAACCGTCAATCAAAACAACTGCAAAACAATTCAACGAAATCGTTGTCACACAAACAAACATTAATGCAATACTTGCTTCAGGTGATGGATGGAATGTAAAATAATTTGGATAAACTGATATATTACCAACCAACATTAATTAAATGCAATGGCCTGAGCCCCAGCCACCGTAAACATTATGATTTAGTGTTGCAAAAGGGTGGGGGGGGTGTTGGTGGGGGTGAGGGGTTTGTTTGGGGAGGAAAATAATGAAACAAAGTAAATCCAAAGTGGGTGCTATGTTATATGCTGGGAATCCCTGGTGCGTTTCCATATGAGTGGGCCAAAGGCTCGCGGCAAGTCAGTGGATGCACGGTTGTTCCATGTTACTGATGAAAACGTCAAGTGATTGTTTGCTCAATTAAAGGTTTGGAGAACTCAAGATGAATTCAT
>NC_140973.1:11030915-11133415 GCF_056783735.1 Eptatretus burgeri | reverse complement strand
GGCTCTCTGCTCTTTGACGTTCTTCGCTCACGAAGCCAAGGCTCGGATTCTGCATCCATCATCATTACCTCACAATCCTGGTTTGTGGCTGAACCTGGCAAGGCCTGCCGGCTGGGTGGGGCCTGCAGTGGAGAATGCCATGGGTGGCTGAGCACACAGATTTAAAAATACGAAACTCTAATTAATCATGACAATATGATCATTTCACTTGTTTAATGACAGAATAATTTTCATGTGTGAATTATCAATTTGCAAAAGTTGAAAAGAAACTTTTAAAACAGTAATATTTGAAATAAAATACATCTAAATGCCTCATTCGGCATGTTTTCAGAAAAATGGGTTGCCCAACTGCAAATGTGGCTTTCTTACCTGTTCATTGTCTTTGCATTGTTGTTTATTAGGGGATTGCTTGGTGTGTTGCGGCTCGCCCGAGATGGCTTGATGGCTGTCGGGGTCCAGTTCATGTAAGGTATGAAGGCCCGTCTGAAATGTGCGCATGTGGAACAATGCCACTTGGTGCAGGAAGCAATGTTCTCGAATATTTATACACAAAACCAACAGCAAAAAAGATATGCAGCATGTGAACTCATGTTAGCTCCACAAATAACAATCAACCTATCCAGCATATTACTTGAACAATGGTCTAAGGCTGATGGAGGAATTTGTACCGATGTATCATATACAAGAGATGGACATTAGGAGACATGTTCTGTGTAGTGGGTGGACATGAATTACAAAGACATTATTAGATAGAGTAATCGACAAATCCACAAGCTTTGTGTGATTGGAGCCCTCATGAGCTCGCATAGGTTATTGCTTGCCAGCTAAACTCTTGGGGGAGTCCGCTCCATGCTGATGAAAGCCATCGAGCCAGAAATGTGTCCATGGATTGATTCCCTTCCCAAGAGATGGGCTGGCATTACCAAAAAGAAGGCCCCAGAAGACTATGTTGACTGATTAACACTGTGGGTAGCAGTGTAGCATTTGACATATTTCCTTTTTGTGTTGGTCAGTTCTGTGTTTTTCACAGGCTGCAACTAAAAGCCAGAAGTACATTTTTAACTCATATATATGGATATTTTTACACACACATACACACACACACAGACACACCAAAACTTTGAGAACATCAAAACATGTTCCATGAATCGTGATCCCTTCTGAAAACGGAGGTGGAGGACTCCTTCGAGTCCTGGGGAGGACTCCGTTCTGCCTTCTGAAACCCACATGTGAAGACAACGACCAACGACACACATGTGGATGCACCCACACCTTCTACCCCACTCTATTATTAACATGTATCCATGTTAAGTCAAGCCTGTCAAGTCTCCCAGTCACCGATGTGGATCGGGGTCTCCCATTTTTGGAGACCCCCCTGTTAATCACAAAAATATCCTGAACAGGACCTTTTTTATTTTTATTTTTACAAGTTTCCAAACTAAGTTCTGCTTTCAAGACAAATCTCGTCCGGCACACTTGTATCACAGCATGACTTCTACTGCATCAGTTCCCTGTCCTCCGCTTGGTGTCGTTTCAATTGTGACGATAGTACGGGCTCGTATGTAACATATCATGGATCGGCTCAGTTGAATATCAAGATGCTTCTCAGACAAATCCAAGAGTAAAATTGAAAAACCTTTCAAAAATATTCACATTGTGTGTTTTGTTTTCAACATCTTCTTGGAACGAGCAGTTGCGCTCCAACATGAAAAAAATCACCTGATCACCTTTCCTGGGAGCTTGACCGGTATCACCAAGCTTCCCAACCAGAATCAACACTTGTATACAATTAAACTAATTTTCGCAGCATTTCTGACTCACCTGCAATACATTTGTGTTGTCTGTGGGTCGCACGCCCACTGATCCAACCTTCTTGCGCTTTCTGAAGCGACGGAAATAGTCCTGGATGAGGAATGTTGCATAGAACTTTCCCACAGTGATGTCATCATCTGTGGGAATGATCAGCAAAGGCAGAACAAAGAGTCTCGAAGCTCCCTTAAAATACACCAGACACTCTGCTTAGCCTACTTGTACAAAGGCCACAGCAAAGTAATGAATTGTAATTTACTATCTGATGAGCTGTCTTGATTCTATTTCATGCCTTCCTTTCTCACGGGCTTCCTCTGATTAATCGAGGGCAAGGCTTTTTTCATACTAACTATCTCGACTCATGGATGAGCGAGGAGACAGAGGGTAAGAAGGCAGCACTCTATAACAGAGGTGCAT
The DNA here is from genome assembly GCF_056783735.1 of Eptatretus burgeri. Lineage (NCBI taxonomy): Eukaryota > Metazoa > Chordata > Myxini > Myxiniformes > Myxinidae > Eptatretus > Eptatretus burgeri. The sequence goes on along the minus strand of NC_140973.1, from coordinate 11,131,189 downwards.
TGGCACAACAGGTAGACAAGCAAGAAAATTAATTTACAGGTAAAAGAGAGAGGAGAGGAAAGGAAACACAGTGACTTGGTCGTAAGATGGGTGGAGATGAAGTGGGATGGTAATGAGTGGACAGACTCATTGAACAAAGCACTAGAAAAGAAGACCAATAGACGGGGTTATGTTTTATGGCAGAAGGTGGATTTATCACACCACTTTGCCTTGGAAGGAAGACAGGAAATAACAAATACGACAAACCAGAAAGTGAGTTGTAGTCAGAGGTAAGTGATAAGTAACAAAAGTCGATTACTCCTGCCACCAAAGGTGGATGGAGGTTATGTTTTCACTCCTGCTTGCTTGTTTTCAAAAAGTTGTGAACAGATTCGGACAAAATTTGCTGAACAGGTTGGATGTGTGACAAGTAAGAATTGATTCGATTTTGGTGAAGATCCAGATCTGATCATTTCTTAAGTGATTCTTCTCCATTGAGAGGAGGAGGAGATTGGGACCATACTCGATGTGGAGCGTTGGTGCTGCTTAAGCAGTCTCCTTGGCTACTGGGTACAATCCTGGACGGATTGCCACTCCGACACAGTATACCCGCATGCTGCTACTCTTTTGCCGACCGAGGAAGGATGACAGGCCGAGTTAACCCCACCTGGTATTAATTAAACAGCTGAGCGGGATTTGAACTCAGGACTCTAGGATCCCAAGACCACCACCCTAACCATTAAGCCAACACCAAGCATGTGGCCTATCAGAGGGGAACAAAATGTAAACTGTTCAGTTTGGAGGAGGTACATACTCCACCGGGTGCCGTTCTAGTTGTTGAAGCAGTTACATACTCGGCCATCCCCTTAATTCATGCACGTAACCTCCGATTGTAAATAACAGCTCCCCGAGTGCAAGTTTATGATACCCACTGATATGACATTCCTTACATCAGTCAAATGTCTCACACCCTCCAAGTATTTTACAAAGCAAGATAAATATATTAAAGCAGATGCAGTTCAAGGACTGTGAAAAGAAGATAAGTGTAGATTCCACTTACTTTGGCCAACATATTGGATGCCTGCAGGACAAGCTGCATAATGATAAAATGGACGTTTGACCCTAATCCCTGGGAGAGTAAAACATTAAAATATTTTTTATCCTTAAAAGGAAGGAGATTCGGAGTTGGGAAGAGGGAGGATGGTAATGGCGTCCTTCCTATCCCTGGATTACCATTTCCTAACACCATGCCTTCCCTGTTCATGTACATTCGTCCCCCTTTCATTAGAGTAACCGCTGTGCAAATGATGTACCTGTAGGACTGACATACCTCCAGCGGGTGGTATCACCTGGTCCAAAAATTTCATGCTTGTTCGCTTCCAAATCTTTTTGATGATTGTCCGTAGCTCCTCATTTGCCTGGTCCAAATTCCCTTCGGAGGGATTAAAAAAAAAAAAAACACAAAATGAATAGACAGTGCAGCACGCTCGGACGCTGGTGCTTTATAGTCGTGTGCCACTATTTCATGTGTACCATAGTTTAACTACTGTAGCAACTGTCATATACATTATGAGCTCACTTTCTACAATTCACTAATCTTATTTACTATAACTAGTATTGTTACTAGTAACACAACAGGGTCTCAAGTGGCACTGGATAAGCTACAGGGGGAAAAAAATAACAACAAACATTTCCGATTCAGGTGTACCTTCTGCCTTTATTTTCAGGGATGTTCGAACAAGAGCGAACAGAGTGGCGTTGAACATGACGGTCCCGTCACTGTTCAGTGGCATGTTCATGGACACAAGCCGCTGTACACATGAAATGATATTCACACATCAACCTTGTCCGACGCAGAAACAAGCCTGGTTAAGTACAATTTCACACCAATAAGGATGTGTCTAAATTATCTGGTGTTTTAATAAGAGTTGGAGGTGTTATAAAAAGAAATGCTGATCATACCCAACAATCAGACTCGGTGGTGTAGTGGTTAGAGTGTTTGCTCTGAGTGTGGGAGGTTGCTTGTTGGTGGTTAGATCCCCTGGCCAAGTCGAAGCCTTTAAATATAGTATGTACTTCTACCATGCTTGATGCTCAGCATTTAAAAGTGGTGGAACATGGACAAAACAACAATAGGTTGGCAACCATTGTGCAGGCTTAATGGGCCTAATGGCCTCCTCCTTCGTTGAAGTCCCTTGTAAGGAAACCCACATTTATATTAATATATAACCAGGTGGCAAGGTGGGCTGACAGGATGGCCAACAGGTATGCACACTCACCTCTAAGCAGTACTAAGCTGTATAGCCTGGGTTCAATTCCTGAATAAGTTATAAACTGCCTTACTGGTGTTTCACAGGCAGGTGATTCATCAGTGTGTGTGTGTGTGTGTGTGTGTGTGTGTGTGTGTGTGTGTGTGTGTGTGTGTGTGTGTGTGTGTGTGTGTGTGTGTGTGTGTGTGTGTGTGTGTGTGTGTGTGTGTGTGTCTTTCCTTGGATGGATGCTAAATGGGTGTCCCATCGGCTGACATTAGTTGGTGGACATTAAAGATCCCATGGTGTTCTTCACGAATAGTAGGCAAGCTATTGCCGGCACCCTGAACAAATTACAATTCCTGCCCGAACCAGCAGAGGGCATTGCGTCAGGGGCACAGCCACACCCCCGTCCAATGATGCCACCCTGCAGCCTGTGCCACATACGAACGAAGAAGAACGAAGGTGGAAAGGTAATGGCACAATGCAGATTACAATACAAATGAGAGCTGAAGATTTGTGATATCACTTCCTGCCTCCATCAGATTTGTGTGAACCGCAAGACAATTTCATGTTCTGCTTTACGAGGGTTTTAGTTGCCCCAATCACGGAGGAATGGTCTTGAGCTAACAAAACTCGGCAGAGATGTTGGTCCTTTCCCATGTACATACTGTCTCTGTCTCTCTGTCTCTCTGTCTGTCTCTCTGTCTCTCTCTCTCCCTGTGTGTCCCTCTCTCTCTCCCTGTGTCTCCCTCTCTCTCTCCCTGTGTGTCCCTCTCTCTCTCCCTCTCTCTCTCTCTCCCTGTGTGTCCCTCTCTCTCTCCCTGTGTGTCTCCCTCTCTCTCTCCCTGTGTGTCCCTCTCTCTCTCCCTGTGTGTCCCTCTCTCTCCCTGTGTGTCCCTCTCTCTCTCCCTGTGTGTCCCTCTCTCCCTCTCTCTCTCCCTGTGTCTCCCTGCCTCTCTCCCTGTGTCTCCCTCTCTCTCTCTCTCTCTCTCTCTCTCTCTCTCTCTCTCTCTCTCTCCCTGTGTGTCTCCCTCTCTCTCTCCCTGTGTGTCCCTCTCTCTCTCCCTGTGTGTCTCCCTCTCCCTCTGTGTCTCTCTCTCTCTCTCTCTCTCTCTCTCTCTCTCTCTCTCTCTCTCTCTCTCTCTCTCTCTCTCTCTCTCTCTCTCTCTCTCTCTCTCTCTCTCTCTCTCTCTCTCTCTCTCTCTCTCTCTCTCTCTCTCTCTCTCTCTCTCTCTCTCTCTCTCTGTGTGTGTCTCTCTCTCTCTCTCTCTCTCTCTCTCTCTCTCTCTCTCTCTCTCTCTCTCTCTCTCTCTCTCTCTCTCTCTCTCTCTCTCTCTCTCTCTCTCTCTCCCTGTGTGTCTCTCTCTCTCTCCCCTGTGTGTCCCTCTCTCTCTCCCTGTGTCTCCCTCTCTCTCTCTCTCTCTCTCTCTCTCTCTCTCTCTCTCTCTCTGTGTGTCTCCCTCTCTCTCTCTCCCTGTGTGTCCCTCTCTCTCTCCCTGTGTGTCTCCCTCTCTCCTCTGTGTCTCTCTCTCTCTCTCTCTCTCTCTCTCTCTCTCTCTCTCTCTCTCTCTCTCTCTCTCTCTCTCTCTCTCTCTCTCTCTCTCTCTCTCTCTCTCTGTTGTCTCTCTCTCTCTCTCTCTCTCTCTCTCTCTCTCTCTCTCTCTCTCTCTCTCTCTCTCTCTCTCTCTCTCTCTCTCTCTCTCTCTCTCTCTCTCTCTCTCTCTCTCTCTCTCTCTCTCTCTCTCTCTCTCTCTCTCTCTCTCTCTCTCTCTCTCTCTCTCTCTCTCTCTCTCTCTCTCTCTCTCTCTCTCTCTCCCTGTGTGTCCCTCTCTCTCCCTGTGTGTCTCCCTCTCCCTCCGTCCCCGTCTCCCTCTGTCTCTCTCTCCACAGTCATCCCAGTGGTGGGTGAGTTCCCAGACGCCATCGCAACAGAAGTCACGTTTTTGGCTCTCAAACGTTTTGAAAAGGAGAAAAGACTTTTGACAACTCACATACATTTCCATCATCTACATCTGCAAAACGTTTCTGTTTCACAAGTTAGTCAAAGCATATAAGAGAACAATTTGACTCATCATGCTCATGGCGTGTCCTCAATCCCATTATCCATGCACACGTGGGCAGTGCTAATCTCTTTAGAAGCAATCTATCCAGGATTCCTACATGCAATGGCCTACTCTTTTCAAGAGATACCGTTATATCCCCAACATGCAGTACTTAAATACAGATAGGAAAGCTGGCTTTATGTTGCCATCTGAAAGATGATATGGACCAAGATTTTCCCCTGTCGGATTAAACCGACATGATTGTAACAAAAAACGAGATAACTCACCGGCGAGTACGTCCCCAGACACCAGCATTCCACGGGAAAGGAATTGGGAGAACGTGGGTCGAACCCCATGCCAACTCCAGGTCGTTACATCATATCGGTCGAGGTGTTAAATAAATAAAATTACATTTCACTGTGGAATGCGTGTTTTGTATGCAAGTGAAAGTACAGATCCAAAACACCAACCTTGCAGGCAACACGATGTGGGCAAAGCTTGCCAAAGCCTAACGGAGGTTGGATCCGCCGAAGCAAAGTCACTACATCCAGGTGCTTGATGCGGCCCCTGTAGTTCCACCATTCAAAACAAAATAGCCATCACCATCTTCATCATTTATCTAGGATTCCTACATGCAGAGGGCTGGCAGGATGGCCGACAGGTAGGCACACTCGCCTCTAAGCTGTCCAGCCTGGGTTACAATCCCTACCCAGCTATCAATCCCGGTGTTTCACTGGCAGCGTGATTCATCAATGTGTGTGCAGTCCCTCGGACGGACGTTAAGCTTGGCGTCCCGTCTGCCGGAATTAGTTGGTGGCCGGTAAAAATTCCATGGCGTCCTTCGCGAAGAGTGTGTGAGCAATCGCCAGCACCTTGACCAAATCACAAAATGCTGCTCTAACCAGCAGGGGGCACTGCATCAGCGGCACAGCCACGCTCCCACCAATGATGCACACCAGCAGTCACGGACTTCAAACAAAATGAATGATGCCATATTCAACATATTTCATGATCGCTTAAATTACTTTGACACTCCCTGATACCGAGCAACCGTTTCGGGATGGATCGGACGTGCCAGTCGAGTTTAATAAAACATACAAAGATATTATACTTTAAAAAAAAAAAAAAAAAAACAGCATACAAATGAAACCTTTCTTAGCAAGATGTATGAAATCAACAGGACGTTCATCGAGGTACGATAACTGCCATGGGAAGCAAGGAGAAGCTGTTTCGGGCGTTAACCCTTCGTCGGAGCAAAAGAGGGCAAGCTTCTAAGCAAGACCAAGTTTTGAGGAGGTTCAACTCAAATGGCCAATGTTGAGCAAACGCATAAAAGACAGAAATATGGCGGTGGCCTAACGATGAAGACAGTGGACTAGTTACTCAGAGGTTATGGAGATCAAATCCAGCTGAAATGAACAGGATGAAGGATTTAGACTGTGGAAACCGAGACAATTGCAGGACAATTACCACATACCACAATTGAATTGTCAGCAAAAGTATTAGTGGCTCTTCAAGCACCTTCAGGGAAGAGGGTAATGTGTCTGCCCTGCACAGTCAGATCTCCATTTAGTGTCCGTTTACATTCTGTGGTCGACTCTTAAAGGTCTCGGGGGAACGAAGGATCAACACTCAAATTCTGCCTGTAAAATAATCAATGTTGCCCCCCCCCAAAAAAAAAAATCCCCCAATTTTTGACATATGCCTGATAAAATACAAGGAAAATGCACACCCTCCCTACTCCAAAGCTCAGGAGCAAAAATGCTTTGCTGAACATTTTTGGTTAAATATCTGAAACGTATCCACGAGAGGTTATGAAGGCAAGTTGGTCATCCATGCGCGAGGTAAGCAAAAACCACCATTCATACTCTCATGAAGAAACTCCAAGAGAGCGTCAGAATCTCCCGGCGGGTATCACGTCAATTCGGGTTCGTTGGCAGCGCAAAAGTTAATAATAAATAAATAAATGAATAAGCATCTGCTCAACCACCCACAATCATGAAATTTCACTGGGATATCATTTTGTTAAAAGAGACCTCCTTGCAAGACCACGTTTGCCTTTTCCACCGAAGTCGTTTTTAAGCACATGTAGACGAGAAGCTTCGAACTTGTAGAGTACGTAAAGAATCGGCCGATGTGTGGGAAACGTACTTTGCCTCGGGGTCAAATTCCGACCAGATGCGCTTGAACTCGTCCAAATGGTGCGGCCCCAGGATAGACCAGTCCCGAGTCAGGTAGTCAAAGTTGTCCATGATGACAGCAACGAACAGGTTGATGATCTGGTAAGTGGGTGACACGCATCGGGGAAGGCATTTTTTCCAACACATTGATAGTTTAACAAGCTCGGAAGTTCCAAGCTCTCACTAACCCTTCTGCAAGAATCGCCCGTCGAGCGCCAATTTACCTTTCTGGCCATCCCTCGAGTACCTATAAAGCCTCATTTGCTCTCACGTCCTGTCTTGCACGGACCATATCTCTAAGCTGACCGCCAAGAATAACTGACACCTTGGTATTCGCCCAAAAACAAAGTCCATTACGAAGCATCCCGAGTAGAGCTCATTATACTGTAGTGGAAAGACTTCCACCCAGAGTATAACAAGGAGTATAGCTCCCCCACTGAGCTGGTGCAGCTGCATCCCCTGGGGGTGGTTGAATCAAAGGCTCTTCATATTACTGTATCGGCATCGCCTGGCTGGAATCCGAGTCCCAGGGTCTATTTCTTATCGACTGCGGGCAGGTTGGTGGACTCGGTTATCTCTCACCAGATTACTTCTGGCCTCCACTCGCCCTTCTATTCTTTCCATCCACCGACAGCACCCTTATCCTCTTTACCCTCCCGATTACACGTGTTCTTCCAGAAACCAACACACGGCTTCCCCCTCTAAGTGCAAGCTGAATGCTTTCATGTTTTCCTTCGTCACTTTATGCTCTCATCTTTCCAATTCATTCATCGCACATCACCGCCACCCCTTTTTTATTTATTCCTGCCACTGTAATGTGTCTGCGTGTGTGCTTCTACCCCTTTTACATTCCGAAAAGTCTGTAAAGGTGTTGCTCTTTATGAGCCAAGACTTCTGTATTTAAAAAGGTCAAGAGGATTTTTTTTTTCGGACATAAAGGATTCAAACTACGATGCGATTGTCCTGTCCCTGTGAATCGATAAAATAAACAGTGCGATGGATGGATTTAACACTCCAATACTGTCTTTTGTTTCTTCAAATGGCTTCCTGTTTGAATGAAGAACTAGTCTTGCTGGTGAAGGCAAGTGGCGACCTGCGTCAGTGGACAGGTAGAACAATGCATGCAATGACCAGAATGTTGATCGAGGTATGCTAAGGACAGGTATGCTAATCGAGGTATGCTATGCTGGAATTACCGAAGCAAGGACAGGCTGAGGTCCAAGTCTCAGCAACACCTGAAACCTCAGTTTCTTCTTGCTTCCCACAGCGGTGAGCATACCTCAATCAATGTCCTCCTATCGATTCCATTTATTGGCTTCCTGGTCGACACTGTTCCATCTTTATCATCGAGTGTTCTCATCCATTTTCCAAGTACAACAGTCAGTGTACAAATTTTTTTTTTTCATCCACTCACAATATATTCCATATCCTCCCCAAATAGCATTTACTCGGGTGACTCGTACGAAGCTACAAAACCGACTCTATCGGGGAAGAGCGTGGTTTGGATCTTGAAGGGGAAAAACAAAAAACAAGAAATGGCAGAAGTTATTTGCTGGAGAAGAGTATGGCGTCAATGTAAGGGCGATGTACCAGAAAAGCACAAAGCATGTAGAAACTGATGAAGTACAGGATGGCGAAGTTACTGCCACACATCGCTTGGTCCACTGCAAACTCAGACTCTGGGTCGCACATTTGGCCCACCATGCAGGCAAGCATGATCTCCTGCCAGGCCTCACCCGTTGCACACCTGCAGGCAAAGCCGTCAAAGTTAAGGGTCAAAGGATGTGCGTTCTTGTTTTCTATTAGTTTTGGGGTGGTGGGTGGGGAAAGGGGTCGGGATTCGGGGCAGCACTTCCTTTTCAGAGGGCGCATTATACGAGTACCATCCTAAGTCGGGTTGGCAGGATGGCCTATCGGTATTCACACTCACCACTGAAACATCTAGCCTGGGTTTGAATGTCGACCTAAATACAAACTGTCATCCCAGTGTTTCACAGGCAGGGTGATTCATCAATGTGGGTGCTGTCCGCCTGATGGACTTTAAACTGTGCCTCTCGTCTGCCAGCATTAGTTGGTGTACATTAAAGATCCCGCGGTGCCCTTCACGAATAGCGGGTGAGTTATCGTCAGCTCCATGAACAAATTACAAATTCCTTCCATAACTACTGCTTGGAAGGCAATGGCAAACCACTCAGTATACCCCTTGCCAAGAAATTGCTGCAGCAGCACAAATGCTCTGAAACAGAGTATGGTACATCAGTATCATCCCAAGCTGGTCTGAGTGTGGACAGGCTCACATGTCGACTGGGCGACAAACAGATTGTACTGTCACACAAGGGTATCTGTGTGTAAAGCCGCTGTCACACCTTGACGATTTAGCCAGCGTATGCCGACGTATGAAAAATTTGTCTAAAACGCTGGCACACGTCGAATACGTTATGGGTAAGTTTTGTATACGTTAAGAGCACGCTGGCATACGTCGTAGTACGCCGAGCTCGTCGACAAATTTTAACATGCTCAAAATTTTTCGATGTATGCCAGCGTATGATTCACACGTTCCGCACGTTGTAGGCACGTTATGCGATCGTTGACACACGTCGGTACACGTTACTTGTAAGTTACTCATAAGTCGAAACACATCGAGGTAATGTTTGGCATACCCGAAACTTATTTCTAACCTACGCATGACGGTGATGTTGAAATTTGAGTCGGAATAATTAGCAATTTTCAAAATGTTTCATTTCACTCATTTCAAGAGGAGGCTCAAAAAGCAATATAGCATCCAACATGGAGCTTAACGGCGAAGCAACATTTTTGCTGGAGCCATATCGAAGCAGCACGGTTGGTTGATGAAGGTGATGTTCGCTGACTTCCAAGCAGATGGATGATTACCTCGAGCAAATGATCGAGTGAATAGAGCAGAATGTTTGTGAAGAACAACAAGCCATCTTTTGATTAAATCCGTCGGCGAAGCGACGGGTACTTTTGCTCGTGACTGATAACTTGGGTTGGCCTGTTTAGCATTCTGATCTGAACCTTTGGGGCTGATGATGTTGGAAACCCAGGTTGAAATCCCACATCAGGTATGACACATATTTGTCCATTGTCTACTAATGTCTTTGTAATTCACATGAAAATACGCGGATGTCGACTGAAGTCTTTGTTCCGCATGCAATTAATGTGCAAGCTCCTTGGCGAACCTGAGATCAATACAAAAATAATAATTCCATCGCAGCATGGTCATTATCCTGAGATTTGATCCGTTGCCATAAACCAAGAAGCCAAATCCTTAATCCTGCTATCCTCAGCCACATTTGAATCCACAACCTCTGAAAGAGACATCCAGTGTCCTCAGAACCAAAACCACCATGTTTATGATTTTGGAAAAAAACAAAAAACATCTGGAAATTATAAACTCGGGAGTTGAACGATTGAATTGGGAATGTGCTCCATGGGTGAAGAGGAGAAAGGAGGTTTGTACATGATACGACCGCGATCACCCTTCACGAAGGACACCGCGGCGTCTTTAACGTCCACCAAACGAACGCAGGCAGACTGTGCGCCCGGTTTAATATTCACCCGAGGTACAACACACGCATTGGTGAATCGTCTTGCCTGCGAAACACCAGGATGACAGTTAATAGCTAGGCCGAGATAGGCTAGGCCGGCTAGGCTAGCTAGGCCGAGATTAGAACACAGGCTAGACAGCTCAAACGTGGAGTGCGTACCACCTCTAGACGATCCTGCCAACTCAGTCGTGGGATAAAAAAAAAGAAATGTTAAAATAGTGAAAATGCTTGACATTGGCAACAAGAATATGAAATGTTTAAATGTCATTGTGAGTTCTGTGCCTTGTTCACTAATTAGCCCCATATTCGGAGCAAAAAGTGAATACTTTACACTGGAGCTACAATCGCTTCTCCTTTCACGTGAACAATCGCCAGGAAGCTGAACAAAACCTACCGCGTCGAACTTGTTAAACCAATGGCTGCCTGCCAGTGGATCCACTGAGCTGGAACTTGGCTGAGCCATTCCATCACTAACCAAAAGTATTTTGGTGGTGGATCAAAGTGTGAAAAAAAATGTCAAGTATAATTCGTGTTGAAAACTCAGGCACAGAGCAGTGCGAGTATCTGGTATTCCGTGGCTCACACAGAGCTGATTCCAGCCCCAAGATGTTTGTCAGCAATGAAGCACCACGTGGAGCTGTCCCATTGGCTGTCACCAAATTGGGCCGACACATTTGCAGTTCCGGTGAATTTGAGATTAAAGGCCGCGAGAGCCTGAGTTGCGGTGTGCCCGAGAAACTGAAGTAGATCACGGAGCAAGAAAATGTTGCGGAACAATCCAAACAATGCGAGGAATCAGAAGCATTGGTATTGGTAAAGAGTTTGGAGGGCTTTGCTTTCCATGGTATAAAGAAGGACAAAGTCTGGGGCAAGGGCCCCAGCTCAAAGGGGAGGATCAGCGCTCCTTCAAGCTGCGAATGAAGGCCTTGTTGGTTGGAAAAAGTTCAGACTGGCCAAGGAAAGAGCTTGCACGACGAAGAATGCCCAGTCGGCGGTTGGCTTTGGAGCCCATCTTGTAAATATGATTTGCCCAAGCCAAATCATGGCTGATGGTGATGCCCAAACGTTTGAGTAACTTAACCTCAAGTGGTTTGTTTAGGAAGTAAATGGGAGGATTTGCCAGACGGTCCTTTTGGAGAGACAGGGTGAGTGTGTGGGATTTGCTGGGGTTGAAAGACATATTCCAAGTGTAGGATGAGCTTCTGATTCTATCAAGGTCTGCAGAGAGGGAGGAGGTGGATGGCTGCCTCTGAAGTATGACAAATGATACGGCAGAGGGTAGAATCCTCAGCAAAGACACAAGCAGGATTTTCCAGGGAATCAGAAAAATCAATGATGAAGACGAAGAACAAGACTGGGCCCGAGACATTGCTTTGAAGCACTCCAGCCTTGACAGGGAGAGGAAATGGGAGGATGCCTTTATGAACTTCATGCTGCCAAGGAGAGTGAAGGAAGTCAGTGATCCATTTTGGGAAGGTAGCCTTGGAAGCCATAAGCAGAGAGTTTGGAGATTAAGGTGGGGAACCACTACCAGAGTAACCAGACTGTATTAAATGCTCGAGATATACCCAGAGGGACAGCCCTGATCTCATGTTTGAGAATAGAAGCTCCCATCCATTGTTTGGAGAATAGAAGCAGAATGTCCAAGGTAGCATCACCGGGTCTGAAACCGAACTGATTATCTGAGATAAGAGCGTTGGAAAAAAAAAAGGATTTGATGTCAACTGAAATCATAAATTCTGGGACCTTGCTAATAATTGGCTGAGGCCCCTGGAGTCACAGAAGTCCTTTGCCACAATCCTATGGCTGGTTGAAGAGGCATCAACACCCAGCCAATTGGCACGGTTACAGTTGAAATCGCTGCATGATTTGTATGACCCGCACAGTCATTTTTTTGACTTGCACAGTAACATATAAAATTCTCGTATCCGTATCTGGATGTGGATCTTCACCAAAAATCGATTCAATTCGTCCTTGTTGCACATCCAACATGTCCATCAAGTTTTTTTTTTTTCTGAATCCGTACATAACTTTTTTTGCGATTCCGTGCTCACAAATAGACAAACAAACAGTCATAGACTGGTACTTAAGAAATCGTCAACTTGACCTCTGACCTTGTCTAATAAAAGCTGTCTCTGGAGAAGGTAGCGACGCAAACCAGAAGTTTCTACGATGATTCTGTACCAAACCATCAAAAATCAAATGTTTTGGATGTTTGACCTCACAGTGACCTTGACCTTTGACCGATTTTTGACCAAAATCTAATCAGCACTAGCCATCACCCTTCTGAATCACGTGGTGTAATTTGACATTGGTAGCTTCTTCCGTTCTCGAGTTATCTGTACCAAACAATCAAAAATCGAATATTTGACCTCACTGTGACCTTGACCTTTGACCGATTTTGACCAAAATCTAATCAGCGCTCGCCATCACCCTCCTGAATCACGTGATGTAATTTGACATTGGTAGCTTCTTCCGTTCTCGAGTTATCGTGCCTACAAACAAACAAACAAACACAAACAAACACACAAACAGAGGACGGAAGTCATTAATAACAAACAGACAAACGGGTGTGAATAAATAAACTCTGTACACCTTCGGTAGCGCAGGTAAACATCAGTGAAACTACAGTGATTATATAAAAGGTACTTAGCATGTTTGTACACAACACAACCAACGTTCATGGCATCCAAAGCGTTTGCAGCGTGTAATGTTTTGCTCTCTTTGAGACTATGATTTGATGTTTTTCCTTTTTCCTGATTTCTCTTTTGCTTCTCCATTTGTGTTAACCATTGTATGTTTATGCTTTTCCCTCATTCTGAACCAAAAACCACGAGGGTGCCAAAATGGGTCTACGAGTACAACTGCAGTTCAATGAACCATGGCTGTGTTCCCAATGAGGGACGACCGACTTGTAGCATTCACATACAGTAAGTATATGGCATTAAAAAAAAAAAACTATCAGAAAAAAAGTCGTTTAGTACATTAAAGACAAAGTATACTTGACAAATGCAACTGATGTTAGATGAAGATATCACCATAGAAGACAGACGAATTAATGTTAGACATGGGATTGTGTGCAGTGTCGAGAAGAATCAGTCAGCTCCAAGATGAGACGGTATCAGAGTGGAAGGTCAAAACTAATGAAAGAGGCAGAGACAAGCACATTATTAAGGAAAGACGGTGATGGATCTAAGAACGGATGAATCCCATTACCGAAAAAGCAGCAGCACGGCCTGTGGGAAGGTCTGGAAGTTGTTGTTCCGATTGATCTGAGTTCCATCTTCGAGAGCTATTTTTCCAAAAATCTGTCAAAAGAAACCACGAGTCGGTAGTGTTGGCAATTAACAAGCGTATTCCGCGGCCAAAAAGAACTTTCTGCTCCGTTTCATTCAATAGGGGCAACATTGCGACCCGCGAGGGAGACAGATCGATTGTATTTCAGGTTTGTCTTGCACTGAATCCTCGAGGAGCATCGTTACCTGCATCCCAATCACGGCGTAGATGAAAAACATCATCACAATGAGAAGGGCGACATACGGCAAGGCCTGCAGGGACAATGGAAATTTGCTCGTCAGAACGACGTGTTCCACAGGTTAACAAATGGTAACAAAACACCCACATTTATTTGCAGAGAAACTTTATGATAAATACATGTGGCTGCACCAGATGTATCAATCTCAACAACAGCACCCTGAAGCTTTGAATGTTCTCTTCAGATATATTATGGATTGTTAGAAGGCATACATTTCACTTTTGGCACCGCAAACTTTTCTCTCGACTTGGACACAATAGAAAACTAGAATGGCACTCGGTAAAGCACATCACCCAGCCAGGCTGAACAAGTTATGTGATGTATCCTACTGATAGAGCTGATTTGCATCTGCACTTGACCCAAAATCTAGTCGACTTGTTCTTGTCACCTTCCCAAATAATCCACCAAGTTTTGGCATAATCCGTCCGTAACTGTTTGAAATATCATGTTATACAGGGTGTTTCAAAAAGAGTGATGCAACTTTAAATGTTTATTTACAAAGAAACAGAAACCTCAGGAACATGAACCAAACATTTCTTGAAAGCTTATGACATGGTATTTTCTGTCATTGATTGCTATTGTAAATCACTGCTGGAGTAAGTGAGAGCCCAAGGTCTGAAATTGGTATTTACGCAAAATCCTTGTAATTGACGTTCTCGATGTGTGCCCTCCGCGGTTCAGACAGGCATTGATCCTGACTCCAAAGTCCTGTCCAACTTTCCTGTAGGTCTCATGTGGCACTGCCTGGAGGTAGTCTGACACCTCCTGCTTCAGATCATACAGTGTGGCAGGGGAGTTGGCATAGACAGAGCCCTTGGCAGCCCCCCCCCCAGGGAACCAGTAATCCAGAGGGTTCAAGTCGAGGCTATGGGGTGCCCAGTCATGAGCGGTACCCAGGGCAACGAGGCAGTTTCTGAAGAGCTGCAGCAGGAAAGTGATGGTGTCATCGGCTGTATGCGGGGGAGCACCATCCTGCATAAACCAGGTCATGCTGAGCTGGTTTGGGGTGACTTTTGGGCTAGATAATTTTGGAGCTTCTGGAGCACGGCCCAGTTGAGCTCACCGTTGATCATCACTGTCCTGCTGTTGTCATTCTCAAACCAGTAAGGACCGAGTGTTCCCCATCTGGCATTGAAGGCACAGATACAAGTGACCTTAGGCCCTTTCAGGTACCTCTCAGTGATCTCCTCAGGTGGTTCTGCTCTCCAGAAAATGTTGTTGTGGTTGTTAATGGCACCGTTCAAGAGGAAATGGGCTTCATCACTGAATCAGATCAGGGTGATCTGTTTGGGTACCGCGCCATCCTGTCAATGAGCTAATTGCACATATCAAGTCTCCTTCTCATGTCATCTTGACTCTTTATACCTAATGGAGATGATGTATGGGAAAATCTTCAGTTCCTTAGTGAGGACATTCCAGACTGATGTTGGTTTGATGCCGAGCTCCCGGGAGCGCCTGCGGTGGGACTTCTTGGGACTGTCCACTACAGAATCCCACAAGGCATCAATGTTGGCTTGGCTCTTGCTCACTGATGCTGGCCTGCCACTGTTACCATTGCTCTGGTTGGGCACTGTACCCTTGTGCTCAAAATGCTTCGCAATACGTTGAATGGCACAATTTTTGGGTCCATCACATGTTCTGAGGTCGTATTCCAGGCAGAACCTCCGGCAGGTGTCTACATATGATTTAGTCTCATTCCACAGAGCCACCACTTTTGGCTTCTGCTTCACTGTAAAATGGCATATTTGAGCTACGGAGCGAGAAATCCCAGGGAACAAAGACCACGATAACACCACCAAACCCTGAAAAGGAAAACGGTATCGGTCAAAAAACCAAAGAAATGTCAAAAGTCAAAGTTGTACCAATCTTTTTGAAACACCCTGGATATCGATTTTGGCCGCATCTCTTAATGGTGAAGATTAACTTTAAAAATAATTCTCGTATCTGGATCCGGATCTTCACTGGAATGGAATCAATTTGTTCTTGTCACACATCCAACTGGCACACCAAATTTTGTCCAAATCGGTCCATAACTTTTTGAGATATCCTGCTCATAGACAGACAAATATAGAGTCAGACAGACAGACAGGGGTGAAAACATAACCTCCGTCAAGCTTCGGCGGCAGAGGAAAATATCGACAAACATGTGATTCCTCATTCAGACAACAGTGTAGGAAAGTTGAAATTTTTTAATGGTCTCATCAATGCT
The DNA here is from genome assembly GCF_056783735.1 of Eptatretus burgeri. Taxonomy (NCBI): domain Eukaryota; kingdom Metazoa; phylum Chordata; class Myxini; order Myxiniformes; family Myxinidae; genus Eptatretus; species Eptatretus burgeri. Next base: position 11,115,423 of record NC_140973.1, on the reverse strand, counting down.
CCGTTGGAAAAGACCTTGGATGAACTCACATCCAAGGTATTATCTACTCCCCAACCCCCTCCTCCTCCTGTCACCACCCTCCCCCATTATACCTTTCACATATTTCCCTCAATGTAATCTTCCTGACTCTCAAAGGTCATTTCTCACCCAGTTTATTGCTTCGATGCTTCGATGCTATTGCCCAGACGTATAAATGATTTTCACGACCATGGGTAACTCAATATTGACCTGGTGGAGATGTTGTCCTTCAACAAAATGCAATCATCCATGTACATGTAAGCAGCGTGAAAAAGGTACCCACAGGCCTAGTTGTACAGAGGGACAATTTAGTGATAGACAGGAACAATGGGTTGACGTAACACACCGTGGTACGGCCTTTCACCTGGAAGGATTTGATGAAAGTCCAGAGAAGAGTCCGAATTCCCTCTCCCTTGTTGAGAAGTTTAACCAACCGCATGACACGGAAGAGACGAAAGAAAGTGATGGAGATACGTCCGTTTTCTTCGGAGCTCTGCGGACATGATGGGGAAATTTGCCAAACATGCGGTATGTCATGTGGACAACAATAACAACAACAACAACAACAACAGCATTATTTGTTTATTGTCAATGGAACATATGCAAATCACCATAGTAACGGGATATGATTTCAAATAACTCATCAGATTTCTGAAATTGTGGCGATCAAAGATCAATTCTCATCATGAAAGTCGGCGTGAAACTTTTACCAAAAAAATATCTGTCCAAATTATTTGGAGCTTTGGCGAGTCATGCGAACAGCACCAGCAGTTGAAGGCTTTCTGAGATGGGGAATTATTTTCTGTAAGTATCGAGGCTCGTGGAAGAGCAGAATAACTGAAATAATAGGAGGTGATGCGTCAATGGATGCAAAATGTGGCATAGGGAAACTGGTGGGACAACAGCATTTGTCGGCCTTGGATGCCAAAGGAAGAGAGTTTGGAGAGCGAGGCAGGATGCCAGACTGTATCGAAAGCACAAGATATGTCCAGAGAGAGATGGCCCTGATTGCGTGTCGGACATTGAGAGCATCCACCCGTTGTTGGGAGAGTAGAAACGGCACGTCCAAGATAGAGTGACCAGGTCTGAATCCGAATTGATGATCTGACATGAGGCTGTCGGAGAAAAGGAATGATTTGATGTCAACTGTGATGATGGATTCCATGACCTTGCTGACTTTTTTTTGGATACAATGTCGATGTTAACATAAAGATGTCGATCGTATAAGAGCTAACACACAGAACATATAACAAGGGGAGCAGGAGACAAAAGGGGCAGGAGAGGGAAGCACAAAACAGTGGGGAACAGACACAATAGGATATCTGTGGAAGGGAGAGGGATGGGGTGGGGGTACAAGAGTTGAACAAGATGAATACAACAGGGACTTTCAGGTCCTTACACTACAAGGACTTTCAGGTCCTTACACTACAAGGGCTTTCAGGTCCTTACACTACAAGGGCTTTCAGGTCCTTACACTACAAGGACTTTCAGGTCCTTACACTACAAGGACTTTCAGGTCCTTACACTACAGGGACTTTCAGGTCCTTACACTACAAGGACTTTCAGGAAGGAAGACAGGGAATTTGAAGGTGGGTCTAGGGTGGATTATTGGGGGTAGAAGAGATCGTGGTTTTGGATAGGGGAAGATAAGAGATGGTGGTGAACAGCTGTTTTGAAGACCTGGAGGGAAGAGTGGGATTGAAGAAAGTATAGGAATTTGTTTCTGAGGTGGGGAAAAAAGAGGAACGACAGAATGAAGGTGAGCAGTGATTCTGGATTTTGGTCGTTTCGCCAGAAGGGGGCATTTTGCACAGACGTTGAGCGCCCTGCGGAAATATAGGGAAGACAGAGCACAGACAGAGCAGGGGGTGGGGGGGAGGGGTGCAAGGCCAGAAATGAGATCGTAGAAGACAGAAAGACCACCGACCTGCCTGCGGTGAGAGAGATTCAAAGTAAGCTGACAGGTCTGCAAGTTAATGGGATCAGTTTTTGCACCTTTTTATAGCAGACTAACGAGGTACCCACGCTATGCACAGTAGGGGGCTGGACAGCTGGTTCGTGAATGACTTGTGCAAAAAACTTACTACAGCTGACCCCAACAGAAGGAAGGTGGGTCATGTTTTGATGATGTCACAATGGCGAAACTACAAATGCCGAATCCGTGAATGTCACGGGTGGAAACCCTCACAAAATTTCCTCATTCTGCTTTAAACTCAATCTCTCTCTCTTAGTGGGGCAGATAACAGCAATTTTTGAGAGGAATCGTGCAAATGATGATACGAGCATCAAATTTGGCACATTTGTTCTCCAGGGGATTCTAATCAAATTTGCCTGATTGGCCACTTGAAAATCCAAATTTTGAAAAATTTGAAGAAAAAAAAACCCCAAAAAAGTCAAGATCACGAATCAATGTTGGATGCTGGCTGAGATTGGTGAATGTTTCAGAAACATCATCAAAGACGTTCAAAGTGTGCCATGCAGTTTTCTTCCCTTTACCGCGGAATGCAGACACGATGTCACATCCAGTGAACGCATGGAAGTATGGGATCCCTTGAGCTTTCTCAGGCCCTATTGCAGAAACTACCTCATGGACTGGAATCCATCGTGCCTTGGCTCCTTGGCCAAAGGCAATCCACATGTTCTCAAGACCTAGTTCCTGTAAGGATGGCAGTACAGACATTGCTATGACTAGTACGTCCGTGTCATTAGCCTTAATGATAATGGACTTGCTACCATCCGTCGTTACATCCCTGGTGTGTACAAATATTCGAGTGTCAGCTTCTTCATGACAACATGGAGACACAGCATCCAGTAACTTCCTTGTGTTGCTAATGGCATCTTCTCCTTTTGTGACAATGACTGTGCTTGTCGTCTGTGCTTCACACATCTTTTCCCCAAGGAAGTGCAACAGCTCAGTCTTGTTGCTGTCATCTCGAAGAAAGCTTCTCCAGTTACTTGGGTCTTACTGGTTCCTGTCACTCTTCTTCTGATTCCTTGCCCCCTTTTCGACCTTGCCTCGGACTTCAGACTTGACTTCTTGTACACATCAAACACTACGTCCACCCTCTCGTACCTGGCACCATAGGATTCCACCTTTGGGATGATGTCTTCTTTAGCATAGTCATCAAATATCTTTGAAGTGCGTGGAGGTAGGGCATTGATAAGTGCTGAGCCATCAATGATGACTGCATCTCCCCTTGGTTCTCTGTCTGGGATGTTCACTTGCGCTTCAATAATTTCAGCCAGCTGTGACTTCAAATTTTTTTGAAGTTTTTTTTTTTTTTCAAAATTTGGATTTTCAAATGGCCAATCAGGCAGATTTGATGAGAAAGCCCTGGAGAACAAATGTGCCAAATTTGATGCTCGTATCATCATTTGCACAATTTTTCTACTATGTACTACACTATCTCTTTCTCTTTTCATTCCAAACAGCATCATTCCGATCACAAATTAATACTATACCATTAATATAACAAAATACAAACACTCGTGATGTAAAGGAACATTGACACCCTTCTCATGTGACACCCAATTCAGACTAATCTGCTGACGAGAAAGGGCGGATACAAAACACTTCGTACGGATCAAAAGTTAAAATCATAATTGTATTGAGGTACTTATGAAACCTCCCACCCACCTTAAGACATCTGCCGGGACCTCAAAACGTTCCACAGAAGGTTTGATGGGGCTATCCCCAAAACCGAGGGAGTAGTTTGTGGACGGACGGACAGACACTCCCGCTTTATAAGAGACAGATGTGGCTGACTTCCAAGCAGAACAATCCCAATAAACACAATGGCCAACCGCAAGAAAATACGCGTAGCATAAATATTACGAATAAAAACCCGGTGTGGAAGAGACTCTGTGACCCCTCTTTCAGCTTTGAAAGCCTTCTGTTTTGATAATAATACAGGGTGTGGCAAAAAGATGGGACATCTTTGTAAAGTACAGACTTTGTGATATCTTCAACAACATGCACGAGGTTTTGTAAATGATGACAGTTCGATTCACCCCTTGGCAGGTAACACCTTCTGCTGTTCTGGTGCCCAAACCCCTCGAAAGCTTCTCAACGAACCCGATCGGAATGGCGTGAATGTCGCTCACAATGTTTTCATTCGGTTCACTGAGCATTTTAATTAACCCGACAGGAAATAATCAGGTGGGCTGAGATCAGGAGATCTGTGCGGACAATTCACATCTCCAAATCTGGAGATCAACTTCCCAGGAAAATTCTCTCGTGGCAGTGACAGACGTGGCCTTGCGGTGTGGCGTGTCGCCCCGTATGGGTGTTTCACGGAAGTTTGCCACACATCCGTTTATTACCTTTCTTGATGGTGCATCATGTACTTGGAAATCCCTTTAATTCTCTTTGTGCCGAAATCATAGAATATCTTTGGAAGAAATACTGCTCAACCACAAATGCTAGTTGTTCACGTGTCCGATTTGTCATCACTGAGGATTAATTGTTAATTGTTGATTTTTTTCATCTTCAGTTTGTCTGATACAGTACGTGAAAGGGGGAAAAAACAAAACAAAAACAAGAATTTCTTTCCATTATCAAGGAATTATTCCACCCTGAAATCTGTCCCATCTTTTTGCCACGCCCTGTACATCGAGCTGGTGCTTTGAGTGCTACACCGGCCCCACATCGAGTCCGAGTCAGTTATATTCCAGCTGCTGCGCATGAGGAACCGAGTCTCTTTTCTCATTAAACTTGATCCTCAAATTAAGCCGAGTGGATCGTGAAGTCAACTTAACAAATCATAAATGGGTTTGCTTTAATTGATTGTGGAATGGGATTTCAAGAGTGCAATTCCAGGCGTTCACCCGAATAACTAATACCGTTACCTCTCTCAAGTGTCCACCACTCTGCGGCAAATGTGTCCGTAGCAGCAGGATTTTTGAAAGAGAATCGTAAGCCATTGTTCACAGGTGAAGGACAGCAGCAGGGAGAAGGCAAGTGTAGAGGAAGACAATCAATTCGGTTTACTCACATATCATCTTATTTTTCAATACAAACTCATTTGAATAGATGTCCACTGCACTCGTGCTATGGACCTCGATAAAGCATGTCGCACATGTACAGGACGTGCGCGCGCACACATGCACACACCTGAGAAACTGCAAACGACTTTAAAATGTGATAAGCATTGCAAAACATATTGCTTTACATCTCCAGGTTACACCTGCTTATACAATATTTTTATATCTACAGGTAACCACATTCCTGTGTAAGCAATGTGTCGATGTATCAATCAAGTTGTCCTGCAAAGACTCGGTGCCGCATGACCGTGTGTGCATGCTCGCTGCCAAATGTTGGAATAGCAATAATTCCCTCGAGCACCTCTCTTACTGGCAACTCCAGGTGTGGATAATGTAAGCCTTCTTCGGTGGAAGCCTTTACTTGTCCCTTACATAAGACCTTTTTTCATTTACTAGCAACTCCAGGTATGGATAATGTTAGCCTTCCTCAGTAGAAGCCTTCACTTGTCACCTAAATAAGTTTTTCGAAGAAAAACTACCTGTGCCCCCCTCAAAGGGGTCACTACAACCTCAGTCATTACAATCCTACTTTTCCTTCCAGGGATTCAAGACTGCAGTACACCACCACCTCACATCAGTCATCCATCCATCCATCCATTGGGACCATACTCTGTGCAGAGCGTTGGTGCTGCCTAAGCAGTCTCCTTGGCTATTGGACACAATCCTAGACAGGTCGCCACTCTGACACAGGATTCCAGCATGCTGGCACTCATTTCGCCGACCTCAGAAGGATGACAGACAGAGTCAACCCCACCTGGTATTAATTCAACAGCCGAGTGGGATTTGAACTCAGGATCCTAGGATCCCAAGTCCATGATCCTAACCATCAAGTCAACACCAGGCATACGTCGTGTCATCCTCTGTATCCACCCATGATATTTTCTATCACCATTAACTCATGCTACATCCACCACTCTTATCTACATCAACACATTACTCTCTTTCCTTTCTCTTTAGTTCATCCACTTCCTTGTTTGTCTGGTCACTGCCACACACTCCCCCCCCCCACTCCTCTTTCCTCTTACCATCCCCACCCTTGTCACCATCGTCTTGCTCTTCCATGAGCCTGGAGGTATACGCAAGTGCAAATTTTCTGTCTGGTTGATTTAACGTAAATATAATTGAAGCAGGATAGCGTTCACTTAAAGTGTAAAACCATGTGTAACAAAACCTGTTTATATTTGACTCCCAATCAATTAAACAGCTCCCATTAAAACAAGAAAGAAAAGGAGCCATTTCAAAAGGACATTGGAGAGAACCGCACGAAAAGCATTCTCTGATGGCAATTTGTATACTACTTGGCAGGTGGTCATTTTAAAAGGAGACGAAGCTTGTTTATGGGACTTTAAGTACCCCAGGCAAAAATGCTATAGTTGGAACTACAGTGTATGAGAGTAGTACTCTCGTATACTACAGTAGTCTGCAAAGAATGACTACAGGAAAGGAATGCTGTTTCTGCTTGGGGTGTGTTCTTAGTGCATGGGTGAAGAGGTGCCTTTAACACAAAAGTGCTTTAGTTGAACAGTGGCTTTGTCTCGGGACCCACACAATATGATTCGAACAATACGATACGCAGCCGATCAATCAATCGTTCCCAGCAGCACACTGGCCGGACTTCGGGTAAAATTTACAAACAAGACGTGTGTGTGATGATGATGACGATGACGATGACGATGATGATGATGAACCATCCACAAAATGTCTTATGTGTGGCCAGGAACAAGACGTCTCAGCAGGCATTGAGAAGCAAATCTGAGGCAACCTGGGAGGAAGAGATAATTTGGTGGATAGAGGAATTGACGGAGACAACCAAATTTGGTGGATAGAGGAATTGACGGAGACAAAACCCCTTTTGCCCCATTTGTGTGCTGGTTCACAGCACTACCCTGCGGACTACTTTCCCTGATGTGCCCTCCACTGCCTTCTTTAAACCCATTCCCATCACTCCTTGTCATACCCATCCATTCCCCCTTCATATTAGGTGTGCATAACTTATAAATTACCTAATATTATGGGAGCAATCTTCACTTTACATTGTTTTTGCGTCGACGCATCAGGAAACATGCGGTGAGGCAACACCCAGAAGGCATCCAGCCTTCGATGCTTGGAACGTGAATCTCACCGATCCGGAGCCTACAGTCTCCTTGCACAGCGTGAAGTCAGTGCCAATACATCCTTACAAGAACTGGAGCCAAACACTGTGCTCACCTGAGAAATGGAGCGTTCATTCCTTCGTCCTCTCCTCAACATCCTTGCGGCAACTGGTTAACGTACCATGTCACAAAGGTTCTTGTCTCTTCGTTCATTAAGGAGGAAGTCCCAACGGATGCAGTTAGTAACAAGGCAGAGTGCCTTCCTGATGTCTTTGCTGAAAAGAAATATCAGGCTGTGAATCCCTGAATCCCTGTCCTGTATTTCCCTCCACCTTCACCCCCCCTTTTCCTTCATCCTTCTCAGCTCTCAGTGGTGTACAAAGCATTTACTCCCACAGTGCCATTGTGTAGATATACCGCTCGACTCCATCGGCTGGTGCTCCACCATGTCATCTCATACCAATGAAAGCACTGAAATCCAAGGCCCTGATGGTTTTTGGTATCTTTTGGTGCCCACTACAAGAAGGTGGATAGCATGGCAGTCCTCTCTGCTGGCTCAAATCTGTTTGCTCCACCATCTCCTTCCTTGTGCTTAATTGTCCCACCCATCTCCTTCCAGATGCCTACAGGTTTCCAGAAACGCACACCTTGGTACCCTTCACAAATCTTGGTCGATTGCTCATACCTGCTCCCTTGTCCCTTCTTCCCTCAGCTGTGGAAACACCTCTCTGAGTCTGTACAACCATGTTTTTTTTTTCTCCAACCCTCTAAAAACCTGACCGACCAAACAACTCAGGAAGGTTCGGACGAAACTAGAACCAGACTAAACTGGTTCTAGTATCACCAACTTTTAATCTCCCCCAACAACTTGCGGCAATTGGAACACTTTTGCATTAACTGTTTGCAGGTCCTGTCTGTTTTATCCCCCATCTGCCAAATCCATCCTTGTCTGTCACTTGTCCCTCTGTTTTCCTGTATCTACTGTTAGTACATTGATCTATCGTCTTGTGCTGTGTCGTACTTTGAGTCATCTTAAACTTAACCTCTTCGAAAGGGTTTTGTATTGCAACAATAGCTGGAGAACGAGTCACACAAAAATAATGACATCTTCAGTTCTGTGGCCAGATTGGCACAGCCTGTGACCACATAGTCTGCTCCCAGAGCATTGGTTCTTGACCAAGATAGGATGAGTCCGTGAATGAGACCCAACCTCAGACCAAGTCGCAACTCTGTTGCAGGGTGCTTTCGGTTAGCACAGGAATTTGGAATTTGGCCAGTGTACCGGAACACAATGGTCTGCTGTTTGAAAAACTTTTTAACATCCGCCAGTGAATGTTTGCAGACAGGTCCCCCAGCTTAACATCCCCAGTCCCCAGCTTAACATGATGAACTTTGTGATGCAATGCCCTACCTGCGAAGCAACAAGGTAACTGTTTGTATTGGGAGCCAGTGAGTTTATACTTTGGGAATCAAAACAAGACAACAAGACAACACAAATAAACATCGTCTCTATGTGTGCCTGGTGTTGGCTCAATGGCTAGAGCGGTGGGCTTGGGATCCGAGGGTCCCAAGTTCAAATCCTGCTCGGCTGTTGAATTAATACCAGGTGGGGTTGACTCAGCCTGTTATCCTTCTGAGGTCAGCAAAAATGAGTACCAGCTGGATGGTATCCTGTGTTGGAGTGGTGACCCGTCCAGGATTGTGCCCAATTTCCCAGAATACTCTGCACAGAGTATGGTCCTTATGGATGGATGGATGGATTATCTCTATTGGATAAACTGACTGCTTGAATGTTTGATATGGTTTGGGGGGGGGGGGGGTTCGATAGCCTTGCATGTCTTTCAGAAATTATATTCAAAGGGTCATCTAAGTAAGCCAATATTTTAGGATTTTGATCCTTTCCCCGTAGCCCCCACACATGCCACTTTCATTCCTTTTGTCAAAGTCTCCCAAACCTTTCTGTACTCATCTCACTCTTCCCACACCCATACCTTCCCCAATTTCTGTCTCTTTTCACCCTCTCTCCTCTTACTTTTCTCAATTATAAATTTCTTAATATAGGCTCCGCTCCGACCCACCCCCCTCCCCCAACCACCCACTTTCCCTGGTGCGTACATGAAAAAAAAATGGCCACTGAAGAAATCTTTCCTATCCATTGTGAATGTCAAAATCCGGTTCGAACCTTGATGAAAAGCATCTGGAAGTCAAACAAGCCATCACTGCTCCTGCTGATAAACATGGCACCGATCAATTAAATTCTTCCCACAAATAAATAAATAAATAAATAACTCCGTTCTGAACATACTGCCCCATCCAAATCTCCTGGAAGAATGGTTCATCATTAGACATTGGAAGCATTAAATATTCATACTTTTATGACGTCATTAGAAGGTTCTGCCGTCTGTCTCTGCAGATCTCTTCGGAGGGATTGATGCCGTAAATAAACACATGCCTACAGAGACTGCTTCCAGGTGTGCAATCGCAACAACAAACCAACATAAAGGATTCAACAGAGAAAACAAATGGCATTTAACCATTTGTTCAACAGTGAACGTGACATGATCCCCCAAGCACACGCTGATGCGAGGCTTATCCGTACGATTCATCGCTGTGTGTCTGACAGGGAAGTTTGAACGTGTAAGCAAGTCTTGAGTGGCAGTTTAATGGCAAAGGCACAGCAAGTTTGATACCGTGTCATGAAAGGTTGGACTCACATTGACCTCAGTTATTACGATGTCCACAATGCTTCCAACAACGATCAGAGCATCAAACGTGTTCCAGGCATCCCTGAAATAGTGCTAAACAGCAGACCAAAAAATATTAATGTAAATATAAAAAAAACAAAAAACACACACATATATATATATATATATATATATATATATATACACATACATATATATATATATATATATATATATATATATATATATATATATATATATATATATATATATATATATCAGCAGCAGAGTGATCAAACACGAAGTATATAATCATTGACATGAATTGCATACTTTTTGCAAATCTACAAATATAGATACGTTTGTACTCTCAAATGTTTTTGTGAAGAAGTGGTGCACGATTTGAAAACGGTGACAAAACAGGTGCCACGCACTGGGAGGGAGAGGAGGGGGAGCGGGGCGAGGGGAGGGTCCATGTGCTACGTCCTGAGTTATAAGACAAACGCACTTCATTTTTTTCATCATTGACTCCCCATGGGGCCAACTCTATCCCTACCACGTTTGGTGGTGTCACTCAAGTGATAGTATCAGGCTATTGGGCTATTGACTGATAAATTAGACATCCCCCAAACCTACACACCGTAGGCCACGTGCCCCCATAATTGCCACCCCACCCCCATGACCCCCCATGAGCCTTCCACTATATTTGGCAACTTTGGTAGCCCCAAAACGTTCCATTCCCAAGATATGCAATATATCAGGGGACAGCAGATATCAGACAGACAAACAAACAGAAAACAAAGACAGACAGACAAACAAGTATGTGACAATAAGGGCAGCTTCTTGTTTATCAGCTCTATCTGATCCACCCTGTTGGAAGCTTGGTGTTGGCTGAGCGGTCGGGAGGTGCCTTGGGATCCTCGCGTCCTGAGTTTGAGCCCTGTTTTCCACTGAATTAACACCAGGGGGTTGACTCAGCCTGTCATCCTTCTGAGGTCGGAAAAATGAGTGCCAGTATAGTGGGAATAGGGGCACTGCATCAGCGGCATCGCTGTCCCCATAACCAATTATTGTCACCTAACCAATTCATCCAACTAGTTTTGTCATAACTCGTCCACAACTTTTTGAGATGTCATGCTAAACATAGTTTTTGACCCCATCTCTCAATGATGAAGAATCACTTGAAAAATTGTCACATACGAATCCGGGTTCAGATCTTCACAAGAATCGAACCAATTCGTCCTTGTCACACACTCAACATGTCTACAAAGTTTCACCCGAATCTGTCAATAACATTTTGAGATATCACGCAATATCGTTTTAGCCCCATCACTCAGCGATGAAGAATCAGTTGAAAATTAAATAATTCTCGTATCTTGATCCGGATTTGGACATTCACCAAGACTAAGCGTTGCTTCCTTTGATCTGTCAACAAAAAAAAAATTCAGAACGATTGCTTGAAAACTGTGGCCAAGAATCGTGTGACAAATCGACAAATGCAAGAGACCAACTTATTGGCGAAAAAAAAAGTTTTTGCCAAGGAACAAACAGACAGGGGTGAAAAGATAAGCTCAGTCCACCTTCGGTGGTGGAGGTAAAAACGTGAAGTTCCACTCTTAACAAGCACACTGTCGTTTAATAACCTCAGTGTGACCACATGGTGCGTGCACACACTCATGCTTCAGTCACATTTGGCTCGGCGGCCGTAGGGTCTACAGAATCTACGGTCACTAGCAATTATAGGGCAGCCGCAGTATTTCCACGGTCACACAATGTAGGAGTCACATATGTTTTTATTTTTTGGGTAGCCGCACGGGGTATTAAGAAATTGTGGAGACCGAAAACGTGGGGGTGCCGTACGGTCTTTGATTTGATGTCACACGGTGACCTTAGGGCATCCCTGCGGCGGCCATAGAATTTTCAAGACAGATGCAAGGTGCCCTCAAGGTGCCCTCAAGGTGCCCTCAAGGTGCCCTCAAGGCGACCGCAGGGGGCCCTAAGGCGAACGTGCGGCCAGACGGACGGTAATGAGTGGGTATATACACCAGTTCTTTTTCATATGTATATCATATCTCATATCTGTCATATAGATTGTGGACCAGGTTATATAGAGATGTGCTGTATAATATGATAATATTATATATGTGCTGTATAAACTGTATAATATGCTGTAATAATATATAATATGAAATGTGATGATGTGTGTGGCAAACACCTATACTCTGATCTCTAGCGGTAGCGCACGGTGGACGCACGGTCGATGCAGACTGCCACGGAGGCCGTACATAGGACGCACGGCGGGCGTAGGGGAAACCATGCGTCGACCCTGCGTTGCCCGCAGGTGGTTACACAGACCGCAAGGCCACCGTACGGTGAACACAGGGACGCCTTAGGACTACCCTACGGCGACCGTGGAAATAGTGCGGCTGCCGTAATTTTTTGGGGGTTGGCAAAATTCATTTTTCATTGATAAGAGCCTACGGCAGCTGCACGAATAACGCAAGCCCACCGTACGCCCTACGTACGGTCGACGTGGAACACATCTACATCATGGCTATGGCTTGTTGAATTGTTACGGCCAACCTAGAAATGAAAAATGTTATAACTCCGCGCTTTAATTCCACGGAGACCCCTACGGCCTGTAAAAGATAGCCATACGGCGTAGGGCCACCCTGAGGCCACCTCAGAAACTCTGCGGCCGCCGCACATTTCTGTCAATTCAGGGGGGGGGGGGTACGGCCGTCGTATCCTAGCCGTAGAACAAATGTGACTCGTGCTTAAGCAACCTCAAGACAAAGGCAATGTGTCAAAGTTATTTGACTGGAGGAGTTTATTTAATAACTGTGAAATATAATCTTGAGTGTTCATCCGACGTCAGGACAGGAGCTCACCCGCGGGTTGAATGCAATCAGCTTGAGAAACATTTCCATTGTGAAAAGACCCGTGAAGACCATGTTGAGGATATCCATGGCCAGGTTGAACACATGCGTCTGCTGATGGTGCTGAGAAAAACACAACCACTGTATACAAAGCATGTTGTTGAAGAGTGCACGTACATGGATGAGCACGTGATCAGGATGCATGGCCTACAATGCTGCCAATTTAAATGGTGCAGGTTGAAAATGAAAATAACACATCAAATAAGTGTCACGCAATTGGTCTCACTTTCCTAGAGCCATTAAAGGAGAAGTCGTGTTTTTTGACTCGGAAACTTTGAAAAGTGAAAAACTTTCCGACCCCCCCCCCCCCCCCCACAACCCTTAATACAGCAAATCACAACATAGGATGCAGCACATGCAAGGCCTGTCCTCCCACCTGCATCCCAAGGCACAGCGTGTTGAACATTATGAGCACGAACATGACGTACTCAAATGCCGTGGAGTTGACCATGTACCAAACACGGTACTGGTAAGGGTTCTTGGGGATGTAGCGGCGGATGGGCTTTGCCTTCAGGGAGTACTCTACACATTGTCTCTGCATTTGGAAAGACCAAGAATAGAGTTACAGGTGTGCTGACCCACCAAAAAGCACCGACAACATAAAATGGAGGATGTCAGTCAAAAAATAATTAATTACTATTAAAGTGTTAAATCATGTTGAAGGAACTACTGATATGATAGTTGGCCTGAACATAACAAGAGGTATAAAAAGTACTATATCAGCCTCATTCATCAGCTTGTGCCGAGCTCGATGACCATATGTTTGTGTGAGGACCACAGATCGGATGCTTTCCGTCAGACATGTTTTATTGGTTCGGATGTATATGACAATATCCTTTTTGGCACATGGTTCCTGTTGTGACAAGAGGCAAGACCATTGCAATGCTTCAAGAGGCAATGCCAACTCACTTGTGGGGGAGGGAGTCTGCTCCATTCTGATGATGGCCCACACTCACTTCTAAATTCCTGCTCTAACCCTCAGGGTGCACTGCTTCAGCTGTACAGCTGCACCTTCAAAAATGATGCTACCTACAGCTACTACTGTATGTGCTGCATATGAAAGGAGGAGATGATAATGACCAACCAGCCAGAAACAAGTTCTTCCACGAGCCACGACTATGCATACAAAAAAGAGTGTTTGTGGAGCTACGTTGCTTTGCAGGTCCAGATGGGATTCCGATTTGTCAGCGCTGTCCAAGTCCTCACTTATGGTGGCGGTTGGCGTAAAGACCTGGCCTTCTTGGCCACAGGTCGCTTCACGTTCCGCTACCGACGAACTGGCCCTATGCGGAAGCCGTTCGGGGGACGAGCCCTCTGCTACAGCGGGCACCCAGATGATCTTTTGGATCGAATGATGCTTGCTGAGGCGACTCGACAGACCCTCCAGAGACGGACATATCCGAGCCTCTGTTGGAGGGTCGCCCATCGGTCAATGCAAATCGCGTGGAGAAGTCCATGGGGCGGCTATGGGGCTGATGGAAGTCGGTGCGCAGAGTGGACCCCCACGAGCCAGTCCAAAAGCTCCTTCCTTCACCTCCTGGTGAAATGGCCAAATAGAATTTGACAATTTATTGTGCTCATACCTATAACACTAAGTACAACTTATCCTCAGTGGCCTGGAGTAAGCAACCGGGATCTCGATCAGTCTCTGCGTAACCAGCCGAGCATATTCTTAAAAAATAATAATAATAAAGCAGCACCAATGTAAAGACTTCGAATGTTAACTCCAATGGAAATTCTGATGCAACGTATGCTCATAACAAGAATCCCTTGAAAGGAGAAAAGAAACACACAAACACAAACACATACACACAAACACACACACATTCAATACCTGGTTCTTGTCGAGCTCACAGTTTTTGTACTCTTGCTCTCCTTGGGCCTGGAACGTTATGATAACGAAACCCACAAAAATATTCATCATGAAGAAGGCGATGATGATTATGTAGATGATGAAGAAAATGGAGATTTCCACACGGTAGTTGTATATCGGCCCAGAGTTTACTCCGTTGGAATCAATGGCCTTGTATAGTAAGCTGCACACACAAACGTGAAAACAAACAAACAAACAATCGTGTCCTCCAGAAAGGGCTGCACTCAGGTAGAGTCGAGTTGTTATATCATTGGAAAGAAACCCAGGAAACACGTACTCAGGCCATCCCTCGAAGGTGGACACAGTAAAAAGTGCCATCATGCCCGAGAGTACATTGTCAAAGTTAAAGTCGCTGTTTCTCCAGATCCGCTCCTGGATCGTGGCCTGCTGCATATCTCCATCCTTGTACATCACGTACATTCCTCTGTGCAAAAGGCAGCATTTCTCAATATAATCCAGGAATTCACTTTTGGTTTGGCAGAGCAATTTAAATGAAGGGGGAAAAAAAATTAATAAATCACAAAACTCATTTTGATTGTTGTCTTCATTGTTGTCTTGTCATTGAGAACAAAATGATTGTTGTCTTCATGAAAACTGCACAGTGCAAGAAGGCAATATTTACCTGCATTCTTCCTCATTGTGTTTTGCTTCATCGGTGCAGCTGTGCAACTTCCCCTGAGAGCAGATGCACAACATTACCCAGAATCTTCAGCGACTTGCGAGAGAATAGCTCAGTAAGTTAAAGAACAATAAATTATCATTCACTTTACCCCTTAACTCTGCATCACCTGTAAATTTTGGGATTACAAGTCATACTCCATTACCCAAATTATTAATATAAAATATAAATAACAATTGACTCAAAATTGACATATATATATATATATATATATATATATATATATATATATATATATATATATATATATATATATATATATATATATATATATATATATATATATATATATAGTTGTGAGCTTGAAACTTTGAAAATTGAAGGACAAAGCACAATCATATAACTTTAAAGGAAGTTCTTTCTTTGTATTCTGCCTCGTGATTAAGAATACGTTGTGGATAGATATGCGTTGTGAATACGAGGTTAGAAGTTCATGCTCTTTCCTTCTTTCACATTCTGGGCACAGATCATTACCCACGAACAACACATACACACAGCACTGATAATGAATTCCTGAATCCTTCTCTTCAGCGGATAATTTGGCACAATTGGCTTGGGGGAGGAGGGGGGGAGTAAGGGACTGCCTTGCTTGCCTTCCCCCAAAGACCACTGCATCGTCTACCTCGCCTTCTTCCCCCCCCCCCCAACCCCTGCCCGAGCAGAAGCAATCCATCACCATTGACAGGTGGGCACCAAGTTCTCTCACCCCACCAGTGGGGACCCTGACCGTCCCCACTTGCCTGGCACCAATCGGGGACCTCGAAGTGGAACGAGGAAGCGGGGGGACCCATAAAAGATGAGATGCAGGGGATTTCATGATAGATGAGGGAACAGAGTAGAGGGAGAGACCCAGGAGAGAGCGTGCAGGAGGCGAGCCAAGATCCAGAACCATCGGACGGCAATTCCAGCCAGGTTCTGGGCAGTACGTCGGGGGCACGCTAACAAACCCACACCGTTTCTTTCTAACAACTACAATTCCTTACCATTCTTCCCACACTCTTTCATTTCTTCGGGTGTCTGGTGCCTTTTGTTTGGGTGTTCAGCACCTTTTGCTAAGCAATTGCTCTAAGCCGAAAGGCATCCGATGGTATAAGGGCAATATATATTATATACGTGTTTATAGATAGTGTGAAATTCGTTGCATTACCCCTCCTGAGTTTTCCCACCATTTCCCCCATTTTAATTTCACAACAGCCATTTCTCCCGCCAATTCCTGCTTGTTGTAATAAATCTATGAAAGAGTTACTCTGTGTCTTGATTGTCTTGACGTATCCTGCTTGGGTTTGATCTGGGATCGCATTCCTGGGACAATTGAGCAAAAGAAGCATGGATGAAATTATCCGGGCCACGCCATAACACAAGTGATGAATTGGTCTGACGATAGGGTGCCACACGTAATGCTGGTTCGCTCGGCCAATTAATAATCCTTACGCAGCCACCGGCACGGTTCCAAATCTGCTTCAATCATCTCACATCTCACGGGTATGGTAGACCGGCCCTGGATATATATATATATATATATATATATATATATATATATATATATATATATATATATATATATATATATTTATAGACACACACCCACACAGTATGTACGAGCAAAGGTACCCAGCATTGATTCCTCCCACCCCTTCCCCTCCGTCATCCCACCCCTCCCCTGCCTCCTCCACCCAAGCCCCTCCCTCCAGACTCCCATCCCACCTTTGGATTTTGGATTCGATTTTGGAGGCATGGCATGTGGAGGAAGCTGTCACTTCACTCACAGAGGAGGTGGTTGACTTGATACTAGCGTTTGGCCCACTCATGCACAAATGCACCACGGACACTCCATTGTCATCAACCCATATTACCCAGCATATAACGTTCAGTAGTATTAAATTTGGATTTACTTTGTTGTACTTTGTTACATCATATCCATTCCCACACATCCCCCCTCCTCCCATCACCCATCCTTTTTCAGACTCGATCACAATCTTTCCGTTGGCTCAAACTATTACATTCATGTTTGTTTGTAATATATCAGTCGAGCTTAATTGTTTTACATGATGACCATCACCTGAAGCAAGGCTTCCATTTATGTTTGTTTGTGTTACATCGATTCAGTTGAATTGTTGTGTGTGTGTGTGTGTGTGTGTGTGTGTGTGTGTGTGTGTGTGTGTGTGTGTGTGTGTGTGTGTGTGTGTGTGTGTGTGTGTGTGTGTGTGTGTGTGTGTGTGGGGGGGGGGGGGGTTGAGTTAACGGTTGGTTTGATTTAACATACCAAAAGTTGAAGGTCACGGGCCTAGTTCCAGAACAGCATTGATTGTTGGGCCTGGCTGTGCCTACACCCTTTTTCGCATTGATATAATGAGGATTTACAGTAATTTCTGGACTCTCGAGAAAGATCAGTGGATGCACGGGGTTTACATGTTGCTGATCGAAACATCGAGTAATTGGTTGCTCATTCAAGGTTGGAGAACTCAACATGATGTCTTTTGATTTTAATATATATATATATATATATATATATATATATATATATATATATATATATATATATATATATATATATATATATATATATATATATATATACACACACACACACACACATTAATATATATATATATACATATATTTATATATACAGGAAATATATACATACTTGTCAATGACACACCACTGTTTGTGAGTGGTGAGGTCCGAAGCGAACCCGGGGTAGCACAGTCAGGGAGTGTTGGAGTCAGATACGGTATTTATGATGTTAAGGCGATTTAAAAGCATGACAAGATTCAACGCCGTGGCGTCTTTCTCTCAAGGAAATGGGTCTGTGGGGGTAAGGAACATTTAATATAGAGCAATTATGTCCTTAATAAGTGTTTTTGAATAAGCGTAAAGTCATTAAATGTGATCCTCATGTCTGTATCTAAAAATCTACATCCCATCTGACCATAATTTCATGTCTTTGCCTTTGTTCTCCTGTCTTTAGGCGCTTTTTAGCGTCTGGGAATGCCACAAAGCACCAAGTTTAGGTGGGGAAAACCACTGAAGCCTCCTCTTGAGACCAGGCTGCCTTGCAAATTAGGTGAAAGGTTGGAGAAGGTGTTCACCCCTATCCACCAGCCAAATTACAAGCCAATGAGGAGAGGGAGGGGAGGGGCATGAGCCATCACCAGTGACGTCAGCGGTTGAGAGTATAAGAGTCTGGCGCAACCAAAATCGGTGCGGAGAAGGAGTCAGACATGATGCTGGAAGGCTGCCAAGATCGAGCTTGCAATACAGAAGCCATGCCCATCCAGCAGATGCCACACCCACTCCGCCGTGTCGTCCCCAGTGCGACCACTCCTTGGCTTTTTTAACAAGATCTTGGCTATTCGTTGTTCACCTTGGCGTCTTGGTTTTCTATAGGTTTTCTTGGCGTATTGGTTTTCTATTATCATCACTTTTCCGAAACCTTGTGAATTCTTGGCTTTTTTCATTGGCTCACCTTGGCATTTATGAAAATGAGGAGTGGTTACACTGGTCGTCCCTCCCTGCCTTCGCCACAGTGCCGGGACGATTTCCATACACAAGCAGGGCGACCCTGAAACAACTTTGCAGGTTTGCCAACAACTCTGTTATTGTCTTGTGAATTCCCCCAGCCTGTCTACTGTCATATGAGTAAAGGTCTTAAGGACAGAGATAATTAAGAATCTGCCATTTGTCGTTGGTTCGTGGGCATGTATGGTTAGAGGTGATGGTTCATTATAAATAGTGCTAAGTTGTGTTTGGTTTCCTCTGTTTTCCCACCTTTCTTGGTGTTGGTACTTACTGCTTCTTTGCTTGACACTCAGCATTTAAAGCATCCAAATCCAACTCCAAATCCAAATCCATCGGGTCCATCCTCTGTACAGAGCGTCAGTGCTGCCAAAGCAGTTTCCTTGGCTATTGGGCACAATCCTGGACAGGTAACCACTCCAACACAGGATACTCAAATGGCTCAGTCATCCCAGCAAGCTGGTACTCATTTTGCTGACCTTAGAAATATGACAGGCTGAGTCAACCCCACCTGGTATTAATTCAACAGAAAGAAGGATTTGAACTCAGGACCCAAGGATCCCAAGCCCACCACCCAAACCATTAAGCCAACACCAGGAATATTTAAAGAAAAGAGCACAGCCAAATCTTCTCAGTTAGCATCCATGAGGAGGAGGAGGACATTTCACCTTAATTTCTGAGTTTATTGCGGAGAGAAAAGAGAAGTCATAAAGATGGCGTCATGATACCCAGACTTCCCAGGAAATTGCATCACTTTCCCCAAGCTCAGCGGCTGTGAATGTCTGCAGTTAAGTCCAATGTTGTCTCATGTATTCATCTGTATGGGTGTGTGCGATTTGTGTTGCAGGTCCTCCATGAGCTTTAGACCCGGTGGAGAGAGAAAAAACAGAATACCCTCCGATCGTGATCGCAATCAGAAAGGACAGTAATATCAAGATCATGATGTGACCTGTGGAACATTGTTCTTGGGGTGATATTTATTTCCATTGACTTTTGCGTTGGCCATTTTAATTTCCGAATGGAGGAGACACGTCTTTTTGCTTCCATTCTGGTTTCCTGATGAACAGAAGCTCAGAGTCTGTTTTTGCTCAACTGTCCTGTGCGTTTATTTGCTCCAGTTAAGGAGCAACGTGGGGTCTGCACCATCGTGTCACCTTCTCGTCATGCCAAGATTCCTCCCCCAAGTGGAGCGGGGTGTTCCCACAGTACAGGTGGATCTTGAGATTCAGAAAAGGGGCGGGGGGAGGGGTTCACAGTGGCCATGTGGGTTTTCCAATAACAGGCTATATCTGTGCAGTTAATCTTGAAAAAAATCTCAAATTAACGATTTCACATCAGAGGTGATGTATCACCAGGCCACCTTGTGGACCCTGATGTCGTTTCTGGGAAGCACTTTGATCCATCAATCAACCAAGTCAGGAAAACGACGGTAATAGATGCCGCCCCAGATCTACAACAAAAGGCACTTTTCATTGGAACTAAGTTTATTCCTCATGGAGCCTTCGTGGTTGATTTCCTGAAATCTCTGCACAATTAGGGTTCGATCCACATACCTGCCATCCTGGCCCATTATGGCAAGAGCTGAAAAGCGGAACGATCCTAATTTATCTTGGACATTGGATAGGGATTTGAAATAGGCATAACATATTGCATGATTCACTTTCAAAATCAGTGTGATCATGTGACGATGACACCAATTTGAGTCAAGTATTTATCCCTGTCAACAGAAGACAGGGGCTCCTCAAACTCAGGACCTCTTAGGTCCCAAGCCAGCCACCTTAACCACGAAGCCAACACCAGACAGTTGCACGCTAAGTTTACTGCAGGGTTTTAAACATTGCCTAATACGAATCGATTTCCTGTTAAAGTTGCCCAGAGTCCAATTAAACCGCCTGTTTCTGCAATGGGTGACGCATTCAAATGCAATCATTTTATCCCAAACCAAACCTCAGAATTAAAAGTGTGTAATTGCAGTGATTAAAAAAACCCATTGATAAAAACACAAAAAATGTTGGAGATTACAAACAGTGAGAGTGCACGAAGGTGGGAAATTACCTTCACGTCAGAATCACCGCAGCTGCCCGATAACCGGGTGTGACATGTTCGCAGCAAGATGCAAAATAGAGAAGGGTTTTAATCCCAGAAAGCAAAGAGAGCAGTGATGTACGAAATCAGGCCTCGGCTAAAGATCCCCTGGAGACTCCCCCCACCCCCCCAACTCCCCCAATCCGCTGATATGTGCCTTCCAGCGAGGAAAGACCTGGATAGATAAGAGCTATGGTGATTATGAGACAAAGCTCAACCATGTGTCTTCACAAGAAGCACCTTTTTGTCTGCTCTTTGAAAGGTTTCCGAAGGTAAATGGGTCTTTCCTGTTCTGGTGCGAGTACTCCTCATGGTGAAGGATTGACCATGTGGGCCCATGCCACGACTATGGAGAAGGGCACTGTGTCCCTGTTGCTATATTGTCTGGTCTCGGTTGAGTCAGCAGATGCAGGGAGCTGCACTCTGCCAATATTGTCGGGGGTGAGGTCACTGCTCCTTGCATGTGAGCCTTGTATCCCTATTGCTATATTGTGTTGTCTGGGTTGAGTCAGCATGTGCATGGAGCTGTACTCTGTCATTGTGCTCGCTGTGCATTTAGGAATTGCAGCTCCTTGCATATGCCGCCAACCGTGTAAGAGGCGGGATCACTGCCCCCTGTAGGTTTGAGTTGGAATTTGTAATTTGTCATTTGTTTAGGGTGCCAGCATTAGCTCACCAACTCTTTGTGAATGACACCATGGGATCTTTAACATCCACCGACTAACGCCGGCAGACGGGACGCCCGGTTTAACACCCATATGAGGAATGGCACACACAAAAGTGTAGTGGTGACTGCAGTTACAGCTGCATGCACAAGTTTCATGTCGAGGAGGTACACAAACACGCAACCTCTATGAGACCTATTTTTGGGAGTAGGATGAAAAATGCTCAAAACACCTGGAGTGCCTACCTTAAAGAGCTGCACACCAATGCACGCGAACATGAACTGAAGGAGAGTAGTGACGATCATGATGTTGCCAATGGTGCGTATGGCCACAAAGACGCACTGTACCACGTGCTGCGAAGACAAATGAGGGACATCTCCAAAGATCAAAAATGAAAGGAAGTTACGTTAAGGAAACTTAAGACGCAACGAATGCGAAATCGATGGCACGCAATCGCAAATGCCCACGCTTCCCACCTAAAGCAGAATTGAAAGATGGCATAAAGTCCCACCAGGATTGAGCCAATATCAAATTTTGAGTTGAAATGTTTTTATCCCATTTTGACCCCTGTCACCCTATGTCCACACACACATCCTCTGGGATATTATATCTGGGGGACTCATCCCAAAAATCTTTACATATTCCGTGTGTCCCCCAATGTTGATTGCATATACAAGGTTTTGTTAAAATAATGTTTTAAAATGTGCTCGTGATTGCAATTTTTTTGGTATTTGACCTTTTTATGAGGCCAAAATGATACTGCTCTTGCACATCCTTGCCATGTGGTGATCATCACTACCAAGTTTGGGGAATTTTTTTTTGGGGGGGGACAGATGGAGCTGATTACAATATTCTCTTCTTCAAAAAGTGTGGGGATAATTAGTTTATAACAATATACTATTAGAACATTTATGAACCATTGGCATGAAAAAGAACAAATTTCCTACTTGATCTCTTCTGGATTAAATAAGTTGTTGAATCACTGAAAGAACAGCGATCCATTCACGTGCAGTGTAAGTATGCTGTCACGTTTCAATAAATCACCATATTTTAATACACCTGGTAAACGTGAAGCTGTGAAAACAAGACGTGCTGTTTGTGCCTGCAGAGAACATTAGTCAAACTGTTTCATCCTAAATCATGCAGAAGTGTAGAAACTCGTGTGAATCCATATACTGTGGTACGTTTTGGAGTGGTGCCATGGACATTTAGACCTCCGACCAAAATATAACACACAAGGTATAAATTGATGAGGATGTTAAATGATTGAAAAATGAATATTTAATTTGAATAAGATTCAAGCACCTGCTATTTCTTGCTATAATTTTTCCTGAAGGTCACATCAATTTGTTACAAATTATGTAAAATGGCGGAATTTTGATGAATGACCTCCACGTTCTGTTTCTTCTCCTTCTCCACCCCATAATTTCCATACATGGTTGTCCACTTTTTCCTCCCATACCTCGAATCTCTTCCCGATCTTCTTCCCATCACTCCTCAATCTTACTGTCATCCCTTCTCTTCCAGTTCTTCATTTTAATTTCCCCAATTTAGCCATGCCACTTGCATAAATATAAGAACCCCAATAAATGCAACATTGTGTGTGTGTGTGTGTGTGTGTGTGTGTGTGTGTGTGTGTGTGTGTGTGTGTGTGTGCGCGCGTGTGTGTGTGTGTGTGTGTGTGTGTGTGTGTGTGTGTGTGTGTGTGTGTGTGAGAGAGTGTGTGTGTGTGTGTATATGTATGTATTTATATATATATATATATATATATATATATATATATATATATATATATGTATATGTATGTATGTGTGTATATATATATGTATATATATATATATATAAATATATATATATATATAAATATATATATATATATATATATATATATATATATATATATATATATATATACATACACACACACACGAGGTCCGTCTTAAGAGTAACAGGACTGACTTCACAGAAATTTTATTCCAAAAATATATTGAAATCACAGCTTGTCCCCTTCAAAAGTTTCCCTCCAGTCTCACACACTTGTCCATCCTCTTCTTCCATGCTTCGGTGCACCCCCGGAAGGCTTCTTCTGGAATCCTCCAGAGTTCTGTCATCACGGCCCTTTTAATGGCCTCAACATCAGGAAATCGGGTGCCCTTGAGCTTGGGGAATAGGAAAAAATCACAAGGGGCCAAGTCTTGCGAATACGGGGGTTGCTCCAGAGTTTGCACGTTCCTCTCCATCAGAAACTGTCAGATGCTCAGGGCACTGTGAGCAGGGGTATTATCATGGTGGAGCACCCAAGCATTGTTCTCCCACAGATCCCTCCTCTTGTCCCGGACTGATCTCATGAGGCACCGCAGAATCTCCTTGTCCACATATTGATTCACTGTTTGACCCCGTGGTAAAAACTCGAAGTGGACGATGCCCTTGATGTCAAAAAACGCGATGAGCATCACCTTGAGCTTCGACTTCGACATCCTTGCTTTCATTGGTCTTGGTGATGCCGGACTATTCCACTGACGACTCTGCTGTTTGGTCTCGGGATCGTATTCGAATATCCACGATTCATCGCCAGTAATGCTCTCCTGAGCAGGTCTGGATCGTCCTCGAGGTGCTCGATAATATCTTGACAGACAGTGACTCTTTGCTGTTTCTGGTCCTCGGACAACAGCTTGGGGACCATCTTTGCGCACACCTTGCGCATTTCGAGATTTTCAGTGATGATGCTCCAGACGGTGTCCTTGTTGATGGAAAGTTCCTCAGCAATCATCCGCACCATGAGTCAACGATCTGCGCACACCATCTGCTTCACACGCTCGATGTTGTCCACCGTTCTATTCGTTGAAGGTCTTCCAGACCATGAATCATCTTCAACCTCCTCCCGTTCCTCTTTTAACCTTGTGCCATTCAAATGCACGTGTACGTGACATCGTTTCTTCCCCATAGACTTGCTGCAGCATTGCGAAGGATTTAGAAGGTGTTTTGCCAAGCTTGGCAAGAAACTTCGGATTGGCTCTCTCCTCACAACTGATTGCGCGACAACTCAGACTAGACAACGCGTCAAGCACGACCTGTGAAAAATCACACAATGAGCACAGTCAACCATCACCAATCATATATATTGCTGGAATGTTGCGAAAGACTATGACGCAACCCATTCATTCAAGTTGTGTAAGTGGAGCACACAGCAGGATCAGTCCCGTTACTTTTTCGATGGACCTCGTATATATATATTTATTTATTTTTCTCTACACATATGCAACATATATATATATATATATATATATATATATATATGTATATCATATTTACAAAAATAATATATATATATATTTATAAATATGTATATGTATATATCAGCAGCATTTCATCATCATGTGGAGGTTTTGAGAAAAAATTAGTTAATAAAACATGACAAAGTATTTGTTTCTGGTTTTTATGGTTTTAATGGTTTTAATGAGTTGGAGTTGTGAGGATCCATAAAATGTGAATTAAAAAGACAGACAAACACACATGAAGGAAATAAGATGGACATTTGTATGAAAGAATAACTTAACAGAAGATTTGGTGGTAGAACTTGAAGGTAACTAGAACAACACTCAGTAAAGTACGTACTTCCGCCAGGCTGAACATTTTACAGTGTGTATCCCACTTATCGGCTGGATCTGGATCTGGATCTTCACCAAAATTGAATCAATTTTTTCTTGTCACACCAAACCTGTCCACCAAGGTTCGTCCAAAGCTGTTCATAACTTTTTGAGATATCGTGCCGTGTGTCGTTTTGCCCTATCACTCAATGATGAAGAATCACTTCAAAAAAATTTGGATTTGGATCTCGATCTTCACCAAAATCTCATAATTTTGTCCTTGTCACGCACAAACCAATCTTCTAAATTTCGTCTGAATCCGTCCACAACGTTTTGAGACATCACATTCATAGTCAGAGACAAAGATAGAGAGACAGACAGACAGGGGTGAAAACATAACCTCCGTCCACCTTCGGTGGTGGAGGTAACGAGAATGTCATGTGAACAATAATGAGGGCTCTCCAATACAAACTCCCAATATGACAATCTTTCTGACATATTTACATTAAGGTTAAATAAACATGTTTAAAGGGCAGGAATCAGGCAAAATGGATCAAATTATGAAACTCAGAAAATAGACAAAATAGATCAAATTATGAAAAACAGGAAAATAGACAAAATAGATCAAATTATGAAAATAAGAAAATAGACAAAATATATAAAATTATGAAAATAGTAAAATAGACAAAATAGATCAAATTATGAAAATAAGAAAATAGCCAAAATATATCAAATTATGAAAATAGGAATAGAGACAAAATAAATCAAATTATGAAAAAAGGAAAATAGACAAAATATATCAAATCATGAAAACAGGAAAATAGACAAAATATATCAAATTATTAAAATAGGAATAGAGACAAAATAAATCAAATTATGAAAAAAGGAAAATAGACAAAATATATCAAATTATGAAAATAGTAAAATAGACAAAATAGATCAAATTATGAAAATAAGAAAATAGATCAAATTATGAAAATAGGAAAATAGACAAAAAAGATCAAATTAGGAAAATAGGAAAACAGACAAAATATATCAAATCATGAAAATTGGCAAAAATATGTCAAATATCATCTGGCCATAAATAGATCCATGTGACAGAGTTTGCAAAAAGGTTTCTGGGACACCCAAGGTGTATCCAGCATGTAAAGACCTAAAGAGGAATGAAAATAGGTCAGGTCATAAGTAGATCAGCACCCAAAATGCTTAACAACAAAATGGAAAGCACCTACTTTCCAAAAATCCTTCGAAGAAACCCAAAGAAGCATCATCATGCACACACAAATGCCGAGTTAATAAAACCGGTCACATTACCCTCATTTTAAATAGACTTCTTCAATGAAGATATTCTGATTCTCTTGCAAAAATATACACATATATTATGGGTAAGATTTCCTTTAAACATGTTAATAAGAAAATATGCCCATAAAAGATCAAACGTCCATTAAAAGTCAAGGTAAAATATGTATACCTCTTATGATAATAATAAGTGGTGCCAGGCACAACAAATCCCACCCATTTAAGGCAGAAAGTTATTTTGGGGATCAAATTTAAATTTGATACATCCTTCACCTGAATGTTGATTATAAGGAATAGAATAAGGAATATTTTAGTCTTAGTTTGAAGTCAATTAAACCATTTTTGACGAAGTTATGACCGTAAAATGATTTTGACCTTTCAAGGCCAATTTGTAATTTTGACCGATGACCATGACCCCCAAATACTTCGGACCCTACCGATCTTCACAAATATGCATTTTTCACGATAGGATTGTTAGGATTTTAAGTCACAAATAGAATAAGGTTCACTATAAGCTTAGTTTGAAGTAAATCGGATCATTTTTGATGAAGTTCTGAGCGAAAAACGATTTTGACCTTTTCGTGACCTGACCTTGACCTTTGATCCAATTGGACACAAAAGTTAATAATAGGGTCGTCCAAGGTTCATTACCCACCTGTGGATACAATTTCACAGTGTTTGAGCCAGCCGTTTTCACGTGAAGTTGTATTTTCGTAACCATGTTTTACTTTTCATTGAAAATTAGTAATTTTGACCGATGACCATGACCCCCAAAACTTCGGACCCTACCGATCTTCACAAATATGCATTTTTCACTATAGGCATGGGTAGGATTATAAGTGACAAATAGAATAAGGTTCACTACAAGCTTAGTTTGAAGTAAATCAGGTCATTTTTGACGAAGTTATGAGCGAAAAACAATTTTGATCTTTTCGTGACCTTGACCTTGACCTTTGATCCAATTGGACTTAAAAGTTAATGGGGTCGTCCAAGGTTCATTGCCCTTGGAATATCAAAGTCACATCAAAGAATATATATTATTTTATCAAAGTCACAAAACCTGTGGATTAAATTTGATAGTTTGCTAAAGCCGTTTTGCCGTAAAGTTGCTAACAGACAGACAGAAAAACAAACAGACAAACAAGCAGTCATAGACTGGTACTTATGAAATCGTCAACTTGACCTCTGACCTTATCTAATAAAAGCTGTCTCCAGAGAAGGTAGCGACGCAAACGAGAAGTTTCTACGATGATTCTGTACCAAACCATCAAAAATCGTAACGTCGACCGAAGCAAAAATCTCCATTTCTCAACGCAATTATTTTATATTATTTTATCAGTCACAAAACCGTAATATTCGGCCATCCACCAACAATCTTTACATAATCCGACGGCTTAGAGAGTCAGGCATGCGACGATAACATTTATTGGGATAAAAAATGACTTTCAAACACCATCCTTATCGAAAACACCATCAGCGCGCACACGCAAAACCTTTACGTGATCAACGCCGCCTCTGCTCAAGTTCACTGCACCACGTGATGACCCGTGACGCGCGAGTGAAATAATTTTTATACAATCTTAAAACGTCTCCAAAACATCCGATTTTTACCAGAATTTCGACAACCGAATTTTAAGCGTCCTAAGCGATCGCAAAAAACCGAAGACAAAATTAAAATTGAAGTTAAAACGAACTCGTAGCGTCGAGCGAAGCAAAAATCTCCATTTGTCCACGCAATTATTGTTTCTACGCAATTATTAGAAATTATTCTATTTCTAACCAGAAGTTTCTACGATGATTCTGCACCAAACCATCAAAAATCGAATGTTTTGGATGTTTGATCTCACTGTGACCTTGACCTTTGACCGATTTTGACCAAAATCTAATCAGCACGAGCCATCACCCTTCTGAATCACGTGGTGTAATTTGATATTGGTAGCTTCTTCCGTTCTCGAGTTATCGTGCCTACAAACAAACAAACAAACAAACAGAAACGGAAGGCATCAATATACTTACGAAATCTTTAGATTTCGTAAGTAACAAACAAACAAACAAACAAACAAACAAACGGAAGTCATCAATATACTTATGAAATCTTTAGATTTCGTAAGTAACAAACACACAAACAAACAAACAGAAACGGAAGTGATCAATATACTTACGAAATCTTTAGATTTCGTAAGTAACAAACCAGACGATTACAATATCCCGCTCCCTCCCTCCGGGGGGCGGGATAATAATATTATTATATCATTTGGTAATGATAATAACAGTCCAAAAAATAAAAATGCCTTCGATTTGGAAATGGAAAGCCCTCTTAACAATAGGTCTTCATTTGGAAATTGACAGTGCTAATGTAACTGGTAAGGTTCCAATAACAAACTAAACTCGAATTGCCACTTTATAACTGCTGGCAGTGATGACTGGGTCCCAAGATGTCCTGCTTTTATACAACCCTGGGAAGAGTTATTGGGGTCAGGGAGAGAGGCTATACACCATCCCCCACCCCCCAACTGCTTTAATACAACCCTATTTTGATACAACTCCACTTTGATCAGACACGTGACCCAAGACGTCGTCTTTATAAAACTGAATTCAGAATGGAATAATAAAAAAATTCAATTTGAACGATTGGCATTAAAAAAAAATTTTTTCCTACTTGGTCTCTTCTGGATTAAACAAGTTGTTGTGTCACTGAAAGAACAGTGATCCATTCAAGTGCAGTGCAAATATGCTGTAATGTTTCAGCCACCTTGAAACATCAGGAGGAACCTAGATAGGATTTGGGCCTGGTTACATAAAATTCCCTCATCCTTAAGGAAAAATTCCCCTTAAGGTACACTGTGACTCCTTAGTGAAGGATTTCCCTGAGGGCTGTTGCATAAACCACCCTAATGGAAATCCTTAAGTAAGGATTTCCTTAAGGGTGAGGAAATCCTGAGGAGCCTTTGCTTTGCAACCAATTATATTAGAGATATGAAGAGGTGTCTAAAAGCAGACTAACTGGCTTTGGATCTACAAACAGGCTTCAGGAAGAGACGGAAGCTCTAGTGGAGGCTTTTCTCGAGCACAAGAGAGATAATACATTGTATAGTTGCATGATGTGTGTTGTTGAAGTACTTTTATGTTTAATTAAAACACTATAACGATAAATAGTGTACAATTGTTAATAATCCTTCGATTTGGGTAAGACCTGGGTTTACAGGGTAAACCGGGACTCCCCCGAGTAAAAACGAGGCACAACACGTCTCTCTATCACGCGGGATTGACGAGTTATGGACCTAGTAATAGGCCGCAATTAATCAATTTATTATGTATGCAGTTGACGATTTTTCCTCTGGTCACCATCGATATCAATTGAATTGGTATCTAAATAACCTGAACACGAAGTAATAAAGGGGAGTGGGGCTTCAGCTACTCCTCCTCTACCCTCAAACCTATCCATGCGCAGCCAAGTGAGCCTTATTAAAAAGAAATGTAAAAAGAACCCAGATTTAAAAAATAAAACTATTCCTCTGCCAGACCATACAACTGATCAGGTTGAAATTTAAAACAGATACTGTACTGTATTCCCAATGACTACTGAATCATAATTGTGAAGTTTCACTTCGATCAATGATGCAGTTCAAGAGAAATATATATTTTTAAGATTTTCCCTCAATCCAATATGGCTGACAGACCATGTGACCTATGAATTATTTGTGATCGCCCTGATATCCTCAAGGCTTGGTGAACATGTGTGATGTTTTTCCTCAATCTGTGAAGCTGTCCTGGAGAAGAAGGTTTTTTTTAAAGGTTTATTCTTCAAAAAATCATAGCTGCCAAACCATGTGACCGATGACATCAAAGATGGAGAACATTTTGGTCCACCTGGAAAGGTGATCATACCTGTAAAGTTTTGCCTCGAAGGGAATAAACCCACAAAATCAAGGTAGAAGTAGATGAAATGAGAAGAGCACTCGGTAGAGTGCACACCTCCGCCACGTAATTCCTGATCCACAAGAACATATCGGGCCCAATACATTTTTTAAAATATCATGCTACACAATACTATATCGTTTTTGGCCCGATCTCTCAATCGTTTTGGAAATTAAATAATTCTCGTATCCAGATCCGGATTCGGATCTTCACCAAATTCGAAACAATTCGTCCTTGCAACACAACCAACCTGTCCACCAAGTTTCGTCCAAGTCCATCCAAAACTTTGAGATATCGAGCTATATATCATTTTTAGCCCTCTCTTTCAACGGCGAAGAATCACTTTAAAATTATAGTAGTCAGATCCGGAACTGGATCTTCACCAAAGTCGAATCAATTCTTCCTTGTCACACACCCAACCTGTCCACCAATTTCATCCGAATCAGTCTACAACTTTTTGAGATATCGTGCTCGCCCTGTCTCTCAATGATAAAGAATCACTTTAAAAATTATCAGATCTGGATCCGGATCCAGATCTTCACCAAAATCTAATCAGTTCGTCCTTGTCACACACCGAATTTGTCCACAAAATTTCATCTGGATCCGTCCAAACCTTTTGAGATATCCTGTACACATTCAGACAAACAGACAGACAAACAGACAGAAACAGACAGACAAATAGGGGTGAAAACATAACCTCCTTCACCTTCGGTGGTGGAGGTAATCATAATAAGAATCTTAACAATAACAATAGGTTATCCAGCCTGAAAGGCTTGGTACCCTAATAGCAATAGGTTACTAATTTGTAATTGGTACCCTAATTAGAGGGCTGCAATCAGAGATCACTGATGGTTCCCCGTATAGCCACCTTGTAATAATAATCGCCAATTGGTAGCACTTTCAATTCTGTCTCATGATGAATACAAACATTTTTTTTCTTTTCCAAAAAGCAGGACACCACAGTTACCTCTGGGAACCATAATCATTTCAAAAATACTCAAATGACAGGGAAATTAAATAATTAAAAATTAAGTAATTTAAAAATCAAATAATTAATTTTTTTTTTTAATATTTAAATATTTGAAAATTGAAAAAAATGAAACAATTGAAAAGAAAAAAATTGAAAATTAAGGAACTGAGAATTGAAAAAAAACAACTAAATGATTGAAAGTTTATAAATTTAAAAATAAATAATTAAAAAGTTATTGAAAATTGGAGGGGGAAAAATTGAAAATTGGAAAAATCAAATAATTAAATAATCAATCAAATAATGGAATAATTATTGTGCAATCAGCAGACACCACGGACACCAAGACTAAACACATGCCTCCCTCTGGGAACCATAGCTTAAGTTATGGATGCTCAATACAGTCTTCTTGTAGAGACAAGCAAGTATAATAAATGGAAATAATATTAAACTAGCAGGGAGGCGGCGATGGTTCGCGGACATTATTGAACAATGCCACGATAGGTACAATTGAGTTAGTGGAAGCTTTTGAGGAATCTCTTCCGTCAACATTCACCAAATCAAATCGGATTTTTTAATATGTTGTACTTATGGACATTACACACAGCTTCTAGGAAATGAAATTGCGAGAAAAAAAAAAATCGAGAATAAATAAATAAATAAATAAAAAGTTCAAGTGGGCGTGGCTCCGCCCACAAAGGGTGTGGGACGCCCCTCATACAAAAAGACACAACTCGACCATGATATCTAGCTTGTGTCCAAGTTTCATCAAGATCGCATCAAACGTCACAGAGCTATGCTCTGGAGAGAGTGACAAACAAACAAACAGACAGACACAACGAAAATAGTGGCCACTGCTGGCGCCCGTGAACCCCAAAAAATGGCAAAAGATAATTCACCACATTAGGACAATAATAAAACCGTAATGTAACAACATACTTCGAACATAAAATATAATGCAGGTACGTGTTCCAATCAGTTTAAGATTTGAGAAGTGTAGAAATAACCCTGCTACAAATTATACACCATGGGACACTGATCATGTCCGTAGCCTGATGGAGTAATGCTCTCCCCTCTGGGCTGGTGCTCCTGCCTCCCACCTTTCTCGGCTTAACGCTGTCGAAACCAGGGCATTTAAGATCATCGGCATCTCCCGCAATGAAGCTGAGTCTTTGGGCCTCTCACTCAATCACCGCAGGTTGGTCGGTGGTCTTTCTGTCTTCTACCGACTCCTCTCCAGCCTTGCCCCCCCTGCTCTCTCTGCGATTTGTCCCCACCACATTTCCACAGGGTGCTCAAGGTCCGCCAACAACCCCCTTCTGGTAAAACTACCAAAATCACGAATCACTGCTCATCTTCACTCTTTCATTCCTCTTTTTTCCCGCCTTTGGAATAAACTTCCTCACTCTATTCTTTCCCATTCTTCCCTCCAGGATTTCAAAACAGCTGTTCACCACCACCTCTTATCTTCCCCCATCCAAATCCTCGATCTTTTCTACCCCCGATAATCCACCCAAGCCCACTTCCTTCATTTCTCCTGCTTTCCTTCCTGAAAGTCCCTGAAATGTCCATCTTCTCTTCGCCATTTTCCCCGTCCCATCCCCATTACTCTCCCTTCCACAGTTCACCAAATGTGTCTGTTCCCCACTGTTTTGTCCCTTCCACTCCCGCCCCTCTTGTCTCATGCCTCCTTGCTGTGAGTTGTGTGTTAGCTCTCATACGAGCCTCGACCAAGGTATACAAAAAAAAAAAAAAAAATGTGCTGTGTGGTGACAATAACACGACTAGTCGGTTGGAAGTAGCACGGTGTGGTACCGACTGACCTTCAAACCTTTAGCTCGGTTAATAGCCCTGAGTGGCCTCAACACGCGAAGAACACGAAGAATCTTAACAACGGAAATGGCTCCGGACCTGAAAGAAGACCCAGCAAGAAAACACGCCGATTAGGATCAACCTGTGGATGGAGCGAACATACTGAAATGTGCTCACATGGGTAGCACACAACGCCACCGGCATCACTCAAGTTCACTGGTTAGGTGTTGGCAACACATGCAAAGAAACAAATAAACAATTTATCTCGTGGATAAAGCAGACTTGTCAATCAAGAAGAGAGTGCATTAACAGCAAGATGGACAGATTTTTTCAGCACTGTACAAGTCCAGTCCCACAGAAACAGGAGTGTATATTTAAATAATTTTCGTATTCCACGGTTGTTGATGGGTAGCGGACTATAGCTGGATGTAACTTCCTTGTCTTTAAGCTGTTAACTCTGGGTTTGATTCTTGGCCCGGCTAGAAACAAACAGTCATCCTGGTGCTACACAGGTAAAGCATTTCATCAATGAGTGCGCTGTCCTTTAAAAGAGTAGGTTAATCTGGCTGTCGCTTCGGCTAACATTCCACCTGTGGATGTTAAAAATGTAACAATCTTTTAAAGAGTTGGAAATTGTGTGCTTGTACTGCAGGCAAATTACTGCCTCAGCAGAACCCTTCCATGGAGTACCACCCATTCAAAAATGAATTATTAGCGAGGGAAGAGTTTCTGACGTTTTCGTGAGTGCCATTATTCCACCTCCTTAAAAGGGCATGGTCGTCGCTACGTGGCTGCTGATGCATCACCTGCTTGAGAAAGAAAAGGTCAGAATCTCAGTTCATACGATGTGGAGTTTAATCAACAAAGAGTGTTTATCAAAGGGTGCATTGAGTGAAGTGCAAACAGTTAGAACCGTCTTCCTGGATATGTCTTGGGCATCCGACGCAGTCAGGCATCCTGCTTTGCATCCCAAGCTGTTAGTCTCTACCTGTGGCATACAGTTCGGCCACCTTAATTCCTGGATTTCTACTTCCTCCACCTACGCAGTCAAGGTATTGCCATCAATGGACCCTCTCGTCCCGATGTCCCAGGGAAGGTTGGATTTCCCCAAGGCAGTATTTTGGGCCCATTCTTGTTCCTCATCTATAAACGACCTCTCCAATGCTCTGGAAAAACCCTTTCTTCCTTTTTGCAGATGACTCCACATTGTGCCGTACAGTGCCCCCTTCCCTCTGCAATGCAGACAGCAGGTGCATCTCTGTCTGCCGATGTGGAAATGATTAGGCACTGGTCTGAAAAAATGGAACGTCTTCCAATCTTGGAAAATCTCATGGTCTCGTCCGACTGTTCTGGAAGAATCGTCAAAGGAACCCACCCTATCTATTGCTTTGGTCATGCGCTTGAAGAGGTTCGGTCTCTTGAACTTCCAGGCCTCACCATCAGCCATGATCTTTCCTGGGCTAATCACATAGCAAAGCTGGCCTCCAAAGCCAGTCACAAACTGGGCATCCTCGGTTGATCCAAGTGTTTCCTTGGGAAATCAGATCAATTTACAGTCTACAAGGATTTATCTGTTGCTCAATGGAGTACTGTTCTCTGCTGTGGGCTTGCACCCCAGCATCACATCCGTCTCTCCTCAATTCTGTGTAATCTATAGCTATCAAGATTTTATCGGAATATCTCACGTTGAAGCCAAAGCACTGGCTCTGTTGCTCTCACATCACAGGCATGTTGGTGGTCTCTCTGCTTTCTACCATCTATTCTCCAACGCACTCCCTCTTCTCTTGTCATCCTTCCGAGGTCGGCGAAATGAGTACCAGTGTACTGGTCCCGGTGTATGCCCCGGTTAGAATAGGTGTACCATATCCCTGTGTGTCGTAAGAGGCAACCAGGGTTGGCGTCAGGAAGGGCATTCGGCCATAAAACATTGCCTCAAGAAGAAGCCCAACCCCTTTCTTTCTTTCTTGGTCTACCAAGATCTCTACTATCTATCATTATCTATCACTATCACTATCACTATCTCTACCCACTTTACCCAGTCGCACCCAACTGTCCCTGGACTCTGCATCCTTTTCTCCTGACAAGGTGGAGAGCTTGCTTTCAAACCTCGAGTCAGATTCTGCAACCGGTCCAGACGGCATCAGCCCACGTGTCCTCAAAGCCTGCTCTTCTGCTCTTGCTCACCCTCTCTCTGTTCTATTCACCCTCTCATTTGCCCAAGGTCATCTGCCATCTGCTTGGAAATCTGCTAACATCACTGCCCTGCATAAAAAAGGTGCAAAAACAGATCCCTGTAACTACAGACCAATCAGCCTTCTCCCAATCATCAGCAAGGTTATGGAATCCATCATCGCTTCAGACATGAAATCCTTCCTCTTCTCCAATGGCTTGATTTCCAATCATCAATTTGGTTTCAGACAAGGTCACTCTACCCTGGATATGCTGCTTCTGCTCTCCCATCAATGGATGGAGGTCCTCAATGCCAGACTGGAAATCCGAGCCCTATCCCTGGACATATCACGTGCTTTTGACACAGTCTGGCACCCTGCCCTACTCACCAAACTCTCTTCCCATGGTATTCAAGGCCATCTCCACTCATGGCTCGCAGACTTCCTCTCCTGTCACAGTCAACATGTGGCCCTAAATGGAGTTCTTTCATCCCCTCTTCCTGTGCAGGCTGGAGTTCCTCAAGGTAGCGTTCTGGGCCCTGTTCTTTTTCTGGTTTTCATCAATGATCTCTCGGACTCTCTGGAAAATCCTCTATTTCTCTTTGACGACGACTCCACCCTCTGCCGTACCATCTGTCATCCCTCAGACCGGCAAGCAGCAGCTTCTTCGCTCACTGCAGATCTGGATAAAATCACAAACTGGTCCAACACGTGGAACATGTCTTTCAATCCAGACAAATCTCACACTCTCACTATGTCTCTTCGAAAGGACTGTTTACAAAACCGCCCCATCCACTTTCTCAACAATCCTCTGGAAGAAGTCTTTTCTTTCAAGCTTCTGGGTCTCACTATCTGCCATGACCTTTCCTGGGAAAGTCACATTTCCAACCTCGCCTCAAAAGCCAGTCGCCGACTGGGAATCCTCCGTCGTGCAAAGTCCTTCCTCGGCCCTCTTGAGCTCTTGACCACTTACAAAGCTTTTGTCCGTAGCCTGATGGAGTACTGCTCTCCTCTCTGGGCTGGTGCTCCTGCCTCCCAGCTTTCTCGGCTTCACACTGTCGAAACCAGGGCTTTTAAGATCATCGGCATCTCCCGCAATGAAGATGAGTCTTTGGGCCTCTCACTCAATCACCGCAGGTTGGTCGGTGGTCTTTCTGTCTTCTACCGACTCCTCTCCAGCCTTGCCCCCCCTGCTCTCTCTGCGATTTGTCCCCACCACATTTCCACAGGGCGCTCAAGGTCCGCCAACAACCCCCTTCTGGTAAAACTACCAAAATCACGAATCACTGCTCATCTTCACTCTTTCATTCCTCTTTTCTCCCGCCTTTGGAATAAACTTCCTCACTCTATTCTTTCCCATTCTTCCCTCCAGGCTTTCAAAACAGCTGTTCACCACCACCTCTTATCTTCCCCCATCCAAATCCTCGATCTTTTCTACCCCCGATAATCCACCCAAGCCCACTTCCTTCAATTCTCCTGCTTTCCTTCCTGAAAGTCCCTGTAATGTCCATCTTCTCTTCGCCATGTTCCCCGTCCCATCCCCATCCCTCTCCCTTCCACAGTTCACCTAATGTGTCTGTTCCCCAATGTTTTGTCCCTTCCACTCCCGCCCCTCTTGTCTCATGCCTCCTTGCTGTGAGTTGTGTGTTAGCTCTCATACGAGCCTCGACCAAGGTATACAAAAAAAAAACAAAAAAAAAACTCTGCACACCAGGGAAAAATGGCTGTAAAAACGTTTTTTTTTTTTTACTCCCTCTTCTCTCTCAGTTATATTTGCCTGAATGCTGAATCTAACAGTTACTCTTCCCTTAGGCTTAGGGCATGAGATTATGTGAATGAGATGATGTGAATCTAACAGTTATTCTGCCCTCGGTGCATGAGATGGCGTAAATATTTTGTCCAAGTACTGCTGAAGGGAGGGTTTTTGAAAACGCCAAGAAGGTAATTTGTGTTCCACAGTGTTCAAGTATATAATTTAATTGAAATATAATAAATATTTTAAAGGTTGTAGAAAAAAAAAACAACCTTTTTTCAGAAGTTTACCGCCATTGCTGCAGCATCTTTTCACACCACCTTATTTAACACGTAACATTCGTTATTCATGCCTGTTGTATGTGTCCTTTATGACTACCTTAAAAACAGTGTTTCCTGTTTGTAATGATTTTCAACTTTGGTTGACTGCTGGACAGGCAGGCGGACTAAAAAAAAAAAAACATACCTTGCTCCTCTGTGTGCACACGTGATTGGGATGCGATTCCATACATTTTGCCAAATTCAGAGCCAAATAAGGTACATTACTGCTAAACTACAGATTCGTGATCTGATTCATGTTCCAATTCGTGTTTTACATGATTCAAAATATAGAATTCAATTCAAATCAAGTGGTTCCTCGATCAAACACTGACGTCTGCAGACAGACAGACAGACAGACAAAGTGAACCAATTGCTGAACCACACATTTTGCTTCGTGCACGCGGGGTAAAAAATAATAAAGCTCACTGTATTCCAAAAGAGACCAGGGAGACAATGACGACAAGGAGGTCCAGCAGGTTGAAGTAGTTTCTGCAGAAGGAGCCCCTGTGCCAAAAAGCACCGCAAGCCGTCATCTGCACGCGACATCAACATACAGGTTAAAAATAAATAAATACACAACACCGAGAAAACTGCAAAACGTACAAAGAGGAACATGGGAAACAAAATTCAAATAACGAGGTATTGGGGACTGTTGGAGGCTTTAGGATGCCGCGATGTCTTTGGATAATGTCGGTAATGGATCCTGGCCGTATTGCAACTTCCTGCCCTCACCTACAAGGGGCACTGCATCCGAAGCACAGCCACAACCCCGAGAAATTATGCAACCCTTTCTGGTGGATGTGGCTGTGCTTCTGATGTGCGTGCTGCACGCCCTCAGGGAACAGAACTGTTGCAAATCAAAATAAAATTTTGCGCAGAACAAAAATCAGCAATCACAAATGTCATGTAATATCACGGTCAATGATCTCATGAAGGAATTTCACACTATCCATGCTTTCACAGCCATATCGATTCAATAAATGAATTCAGACAGACATCGAATACAAAAACAAAAGTACACCTGAAGCCCATTGATTTAAAGTTTCTGTCTCGGGAGACAATTTGATTGCGAATTGGAGGTCACTCTTGTTCGGGAGCCACAGGAGTGCAGCACCTGTGGCTGTCGACAGCGAGGCCCACCCAGGAGTGGCAATGTCACGGCACTGTGGGGAAACGAAGAACGAGTTGGAAGTTGGGTCACTATTCTCAGTTAATTTACCGACCAAGTGCTGCCACACTTGTCTGTCCGTTGCTTTGAGCTCTCAGTCACAAAGAGTAATGGAGCATGATCTTAGGTCCATCTTGCACATATCTATGAACCCAAGGTGTGGAAGACCAACTTGCTGCTTTCCTTCCCCCAGCTCTCTGCACAGCAGGTTTTTTTAGGGAGTTGCTCATCTTCAATGTGACACATATGGCCAAGCCACCGCAGCTGCCTCTGCCTGGGCATCACAAAGATGGTTTGGCTTCCAGCCTTTCTTTGTACTGCCATGTTGGGTACTTTGTCTTTCCATGAGACGTCTAGAATTCTACGAAAGAAGTGGAGATGAAGACCATTCAGCCTTCTCTCTTGGCTTGAGTTAGTGGGCCAAGACTCGCTGCCATCGAGGAGGATACTAAGAACACATGCCAGGTAAACCTGCACTTTTGTGTTAATGGTGAGCTTGGCATTGCTCTATACCTTTTGTTTAGTAGTCCAAAGGTGGTTGATGCTTTGTCAATGCGAATGTTAAGCTCTGCTGCAAGTGACAGGGTGTCTGTCACTGTTGGCCCCAGATAGCAGAACTTATCGAGGGCCTCTAGCTTTTGATTGCCAATGCAGATGACTGGTGTAGTTGTCATACCATGGCCCATCACAGTTGTTTTCTTCTGGCTATTGGTTAATCCAACTGAACCGCAGGCATATGAGAAGTGATCGATGAGGTATTGAAGCTGATGCGCTGTGTGGACAACTAACGTCACATCGTAAGGGAACCAGAGCATTCGCGGGAAGACATCTCACACCTTGCAGGTAGGCCAGGTTGAAAAAGCCACCACCTGACCATGTATGCAGGTGCGCGCCATCTGCTGTATTCCCAAAGGCATACCCTCAGGTGCAATAAGAAGATGCCAGAGAGTTCGAGGTGAGGACACACCACCATTTTACTACACTGTGGATCTCAAAGGCTTCCGACATAGACCCATCAAACTGAACTGTGCCTCTCATTTTGTGATGGAATGAATGAATCAGACTCCGTAGTGTTGGAGGACGGCCGAGTTATTTTTAAAACACTTGAAGAATCCTTCTCTACTGACCAGATCGAATGCCTTGGCAATGGTAAATAAATGCAATGATTAATGAACAGTGGCTGTTGTTGCTCTCGACATTTTTCCTGGAGTTGTATGAAGCAAGAAGATAATATCTATTGCGGACCTGTTGGAATTAAAGGCTCGGAGCTCTTCTGGATATATTCGGTTGCTCGAGCCTGAAGCTTGTGGAGATTACCCGTGCAAACACTTTCCAGACAATCCATAACAAAGACATGCCACAATAGTCAATGCAATCACCACGATCACCCTTGTTCTTGTATCGGGTAATGATGTTGAAGTCACGCATATCACGAGGGACGGTGCCCTCTTTCTAGCACTGCAGGAGTGGGTGGTAAAGTGGTTGTGCTGGAGTGTGTCCTTTCTACACTTAAGGATTTCAGCAGCAATGCCATCTTTCCCTGACATGTTGCCACTTGCTAGGCGGTTGATGGCTTTGTTGAGCTCTTCCAGGGTGGGTAGTGTCAAGTCAATCAGGCCAGTCTTTGGGACTGCCGCTGGTAACATGCAACTCAGTACTACCTGCCACATGGTCAGGTTGTCTGTGACCAAACTGATTCCTCTCACTGGCTTGCCAGTGGGGAGGGTGACCATGCCACGCTGCCAGGACTAAAAACAACACCTGACAAAGGGTGAATGAGCTCCCTTTTGGGAACCAACGGCCATCCCGTAAGGAAATGATGTCTCCCGAAAAACACCCATCTGGTTGGACCAGTTTGTGACACCTCAGGTAACCGAGAAGGGTAGAGTTACCCTTAATGGAGCAAATGCCATCGAAAGGCAGATGAGCTAGTATTAGTCAATGGCAACAACAAAAAAAACTGCACACGTGAGGTAGAGGGTGTCGCTGAAGTCGTGGAAGGCATGTTCCTCGTCCAGTGGATGACGCCGAAGTCCAGTTTTGCCCCAACCACCTTTGTACCATTTTCATTGCATAAGTGGGCATCGGTTTCTGTTTTTCAGCGCTTATTCGTTAAAAAAAGAAAAATTTACAGAGGGCATCGAGTACTTATTGTGAGATATAATTTTCTCTTGAATACAGCTCCAGGTAACATTGCACCCTTTGATCCAGCTGCTGGATCTTGTGAGTTATGAGGATTCTGATGTCGGATTTTCATGGAGCAGCGTTCTTGGTGGTGGGTGCCTTTTTAATGGTTTTCCATGTTCCTCATACATTGCTTTTTTTTGTATTATATACAGAGTCAAAGCTTGTGGAAGAGCAAGAACACCGAATGGATCAGGATGCATCAGAACAAAAGGAACAGCAAAGAGAGGGGGGAAGTACCAACAGCAGGGTTGAAGGACCAATAGAGGGAGATTACCCGTGCTTGACAAATAATGGGTGTGGTGAGGAATGAGGGGTAGTGGAGGATGCATGGGGTGGGCAAGTTGGATATGGAAGCAAACTCTCAGGAAGGAAAACCTGAAAATTTGGAAGGAGGTAGGCTTTGAGGGTGGGGGATTAACAGGAGTAGAAAGGATCCTGGTTTTGGATGGGGGATGATCTGAAATGGTGGTGAACACCTATGTCGATGACTTCGAGGGAAGAATAGATTGAAGAGAATGTGGAGGTTGGTTCCATCGATGGGGAAAAAGAAGAATAACAATGAGTGGAGGTGAGTAGTGATTCTGGATTTTGGGAGTTTCATTAGAAGGGGGTCGATGGTGGACCTGCAGAAACCTGGGTTTAGGGTGGGGGGAGGAACAAAGCACAGAAAGAACAGAGGGTGCAAGACCAGAAAGGAGGCGGTGGAAGACGGAGAGACCACCGATCTGTCTGCGTTGGGAAAGTGAGAGTCCCGTAGGCTCAGCTTCATCATGGGAGATTCCAATAATCTTGAAGGTCTTGCTTTCCACAGCATCAAGCTGAGCAAGGTGTGAAGCAGGGGTGGCAGCCGAGAGGTGGGCGCAGCGTCTGGCCATTTGCTGTACAAGGATGCGTGCTGTGGGAAGGCCATCTAATGCATTTCTTTTTTGGTCGAGATTTGTTCCAGGGATATGCTACTTTCTTAACTTCTTTTATGGACAGCATATCTGTGGCATGTGAGTCGAACCAATCATTACTTGTTTTCAATTTTCTTCCAAACGTGGATATGGCAGAGTAATCAATGGTTGTCCTCAGATGGTTCCAGGTTTCAACAGAGTTTTGAGACACAGATTCCTCTCCCCCACCAAGCTATCTACCTAGAATCACTACAAATTCCTGACACTTGGAATGGTTGGTTGGTACTGCTCAC
Organism: Eptatretus burgeri; assembly: GCF_056783735.1. Lineage (NCBI taxonomy): Eukaryota > Metazoa > Chordata > Myxini > Myxiniformes > Myxinidae > Eptatretus > Eptatretus burgeri. The sequence goes on along the minus strand of NC_140973.1, from coordinate 11,073,457 downwards.
ATTGATGTGAGGTATCTTATCAAATTTTATATGGTGCAGCTTCTTTGATTGGAGTTTGACTCTGCTATAAACAAAGAATAGTATGTATCACTCTTGGTGCTGTGATGCGAGCATGTAAGGTGGGAGCAACCAAGATCCCTCCTCCACATTACAACGAGGTCCAGTTGATGACAGTGACGAGATCTGTGATGTCTCCAGGACACCTTATGATATGGCTTGGTTTTTAAAGTACGAGTTGGTAATGCAGAGCCCATGTGATGTAAGCAGCTCAAGAAGCCTTCGTCCATTCTTTTTGGTGACTCCATTAGGACCAAGACATTGTGGGCATGCAGCACAATTGATGCCCACTCTTGCATTGAAGTCGCCGAACAATATATTTTCCCCTTGTGGCTGGCGACAAAGGAGATTGCACAGTTCATCATAAAACTTGTCCTTATCATCATCTGCAGATCATAGTGTTGGTGCATAGGCACTAATCACTATGACAAAGCCATCCATGGATGTGAGTCACAGTGAGACAAAGCTTTCATACATTGCAATTGGAGGGTATGTTTTGTCCTGTAATGAGTTTTTAATGGCAAACCCAACCCCGTGCTCTCATGTTTCATCTGCCCATTTTCCAAACCAAAAGGAGGGGTAATGTTGTTCATGTACAGAGCCACTGTTTGCAAGTGTCATCTCTGACAGTGTGACAGTCCATCCATCCATCCATCCCTGGGGACCATACTCTGTACAGAGCGTTGGTGCTCCCTAAGCAGACTCCTTGGCTATTGGGCACAATCCTGGACGGGTCGCTACTCCGACACAGGATACCAGCAAGCTGGCACTCATTTTGCCAACCTCAGAAGGATGACAGGCATGGTCAACCCCACCTGGTATTAATTCAACAGCTGAGTGGGATTTGAACTCAGGATCCTTGGATTACAAGCCAACCACCATAACCATTAAGCCAAAATCAGACATAGTGTGACGATATTGATGTTTAATCTCCAATTATTTGTCAATGACCGGTTTTCCTGGCATCGTTGATCGCCTGCAGGTCATCAGTCAAACCTGGACACATGGTTCCAAGCTTTCCATCTTCCAAATAGTTTGTTTCTTGCTATTGGTAGGTACAAAGTTAGCAGTCTGTTTGTATGAATCTTTAAAGTTCTTAAAACTCCATTCACCCAGTAAAGCAGGCAGGCTGTGGTGGGTGAGTACCGAACTGACTGGGAGATGCCCAGCTTAAGGTGGGCAGTTGCTGACCAGTGAAACCTGAAAGTCCCTCCCACTGCCAGAGAAAAGTCGTACTGCCCCTATTTCTACACCAATCAAAAGGGGATTACCTGCCATGTTGAAGTCTTGCCCACAAAGCCAGACTGAAGTGCCTTCTCCAGTTCACAAGGACTGGGCTAAAACTATGGGGACATGAAGGAGCCCAATCATTAGTACCCCAACTCTACTTTCCCAGGCAATTCCAAAGGAAAAGCAAAGCCAATATATTTGGGACTGGTTCTGCTGCAGAAGCTGTGGAAACAAAGGAGGTCATCCTTTTGTTCACCTGTTGGGGCTTCAATCCTAGCCCAAGTGCCATCCAAGAGTAATGGGCTCTGGCCTCCTGGGTTTGGCGTTTTTACAGGAATGGGCCATTAGCCCATTTACAAAACACCATCCTGGAAGACCAGGAACTATCTTTTGTCTGGCCTCTTCCCCTCGACTTGGCTGGCCAGCTTGGGTGACCCTACCAGGAGACATATGTCCCCCAGCGGCATAGCTCGTAGGATCATTAAGATGCACAAGCCCTCTCTTCCCCCCCAACCCCCACCATAACAAGGTACTAGTTCAAGAGGAGGCAAGAACATTCCACAGTTACTTATGGAGGGCATTATGGAGTCATGAAACATAAATCTGCATACTTTTTATATATTTTTGTTGTTGTGTCTATGGCTCATTGAATAGTCCATACACATATCAGGTGCAGGACATTGAGGAGATCCCATTGTACTTCTGCATAAATCACAAGGACATTAGGAGACAATGGACAAATACACGTCATAAAATGGCTTTTAAACTGCGATCTCATCATCACAAGCTATGTGCTCAGATGGGAATACTATAAGGCCCAAGCTAAACCTTTTTCCAGGTGTGATGTATGCTTAAATCAAGGGAATGCATGATTTACATGAGTTCTGATGCTGAGATGTGACACAAAGATGAAATACCTGCGCAAATTCTCCTCAACACCCCCCCCCCCCCGACCCACCACAACCAACCACCCACCTCCCCGCATTCCCACACCCACTCCCTAAGTCTGATTTTTCTTCAAAAATCCTTCAATTGGCTCATTATTTCCAGTACACTTTTGGACCCTGCAGTTTATATTAAACGACTTTACCCTATTGCATCTCAGCACCATTAACATCATTTACACAAGTATAATATTCTGTGAGCATCGTTTTGTTAGTTCTGTACCTTGAGGAGGATTTCAATGGTGAATATTGTGGTGAAAGCATAGTCAAAGTAGCTGAGAATCTGCAAAGAGACAATGAACGGGCCAGAACAATAGGCAAGGTGTCAAAGAGTAGATTTCAGATTTTAAGCAATAGGGTACAAAGTTGAACCCTTTAGGCAATGCTGAAAGTTAAATCAAATTAATAAAGTTGAAGAAAATGACTTCTTGTAATTCAGGAAGCTTAAAAAAAATTAAAATGTTGTTTGCAATCGCATGAACGGGAAAGGCAAACAGGCAACGGTACAAATAAGCTAACATTTTAAGAAACACGGGACTTTCGAAATGACGTAAGAATGCTAACGTGTTTTTTGCACATGCACTGAGTGTTTCACTGACTTGGTTCTGCTCACAGGGATCTTTTAACCTGCCATTACGAGTGCAAAATCTGTCATTCAAATCGTCTTTTAAACATAATTTTCAACATTTTGACAAAAGAGTGGCAATTTCAAAATGGTTACCATATAATTGTTCTGTTAAAGAATGCAAATCGGACTCACGGAAATATGTGAAATATCTGTGGATGAGAGGTGTCGGGTTCATACCAATTCCTGTTATTACAATTATCAAGGGGTGGCAGTGGTTAACACACACACACACACGCTTCTCCTTTTACCAATAGATGCAAAAATATAGTATAATTTTTCTTGTGATCCCAGATCCAAACAAAAAATATATATTTATCATGGCACTCACAGCCACTCTCTCCAAACATGATTAATAGTAAATGTCATAATTTTAAACTTACACTGTACATTCACAAGCCCCAGATATGACCTTAACATCAGTGTTTAGAAGCAACGAAACCAGATGCAGTGTCCTGCAAAAGTATTCACCCAACCTCCAAAGTTTTCACAGTTTGAGGCCACTTGAGCTTATTTCATGATGCTTTCAAATCAAATGTAACATATAGAATCTTCACAAACTACTCCAAAGTGATAAAGCTGAAACATGTAGATAAAATGTGAATAAGTTTGATTAACAGAGAAAATTAGATGATTCTCAGTTCCATAAGTATTCAAACCCTTTACCTAATTAACCCAAAATCACTTCAGGAGCAAATTATTTGTTTGAAAGTTTACAAAATAAGTGTAATAGGTTTCACCTGCATGTAATCAGTAGTTTAAATTAAATATTAAACTCCCCCACTTATCTAAAGAGTGTTTGAAGGTGCAACTCACTTGGTCAAACAACAAGGCAAATATGAAGACCAAGGAGCTTTCCAAAGAAGTCAGACTTAAAGTGGTGGAGAAACACCGTTCAGGAGAGGATTATAAGAAGATTTCAAAGTCACTCATTATCCCTTTGAGTACGGTGAAATCCATCATTAAGAAGTGGAAGATGTATCATACCACCCAGACTCTACCCTGATCAGGTCACCCATTCAAAATCAGCCACCAGGCAAGCAGGAAACTGGTTTGGGATGTCACTGTAAATCCAACAACGACGTTGGAAGATCTCAAGGCTCTATGTCTGAGATGGTGGTCAGTGTTCACCAATCAACAATATCGCGTTCCCTTCACAAAGCTGGCCTCTATGGACAGGTGTCAAGGAAGAATCCATTCCTGAAAAAGACCCATCTAAAAGCTCGTATGGAGTTTGCGAAAAAGCATCTTGATGAAACTGCTGGCATGTGGAGAAAAGTTTTGTGGTCAAACGAGACAAAAATGGAACTTTTTCGCCTAAATTCAAAGCGTTACATCTTGTGCAAGCCGAACACTGCACACCACCCAGTCAATACCTTCTCTACTGCCAATCATGGTTGTGGCAGCATCATGTTATGGGTCTGCTTTTCATCAGCAGGGACTGGCAAGCTTGTGAGGATAGAAGGGACAATGGACGGTACAAAGTAGAGGAGAATCCTTGATGAAAACCGCCTTGTGTCAGCCATGAATCTGAAACTGGTTAGTAGATTCACATTTCAGCAGGACAATGATCTGAAGCACAAAGCGAAAGCCACACTGGAGTGGCCGAATAAGAAGAAAATAAATGTTCTTGAGTGGCCCAGTTAAAGTTCTGACTTGAACCCAATTGAACATTGACGGTGAGACTTGAACATCGGAGTGCATCCACGATCCCCATCAAACTTGGCAGAACGAGAGCAATTTTCACGTGAAGAATGGGTAAAGATTTCACCATCTCACTGTGCAAAGCTGATAGAGACCTTCCCCGAAATACTCACTCATAGCAGTCATTGCTGTAAAAGGTGTTTCCACCCAGTACTGACCGAGGATGTGCACCAAGGATTCTGAGGGCGGATTACGTTATTTCAAAGGTCTCGTATACAATGTTGGTATATGTACGGGGGTAAACACAAACTAGAAATAGCTGACTACATTGAAGGGCTGATGGAAGTTTAGGATTGGATGAAAATGCAGAAAATATTCCGCAGCATGAAGGAAAGAAGGTTAAACAAGATGAGATGACCAGAAAGCTTGAACCCATGGTGCACAAAACATGATGGATGAATGGAAGGAATGTGTCGAGGGAAGGGCAGATCCTTCGGTCAGGGTATGAAAGTCCAATGGAAGGTGGTGAAAGATTGCGAGTCCACCAATCTGTCTGTAATGAGAGAGGAGCAGGCCCAACACCTTAGCTTAATGGCAAATACCAATGATGTCGAAAACATCAACCACCACCTCATCCAACAGTACAAAACACAATGCAGGAGCCCTGCCCAACAATGGAGAGCAATACTGAATTTCACTGCATTTGCCTGCTTTAGTAGGCTTTAATAATTTGAGAGGTAGCAAGGGAAGACTTGGTTTGTTGAACTCTACTCGGATACCATCTTGCTCAGTCCCGAGTTGTACCAGGTCAGCTTGTAAATTTAATCTGTCCAGGATAAGGCTCAGCTCACATGAGCGGTTGTCCAATTGTCTGGGACAAATTAAAATTTTGTTCAGACTGATCAAAAGTATGTGCTAGTTGTCAAGTTGACAAGTCAATACTTCTTCTAAATACGTCATGCAGATTTGTGATAAAAGGTCTAGGATAAGCCAACTCGCAGCCGAAAACCCAACCCCCATCCAAAACCTTGATCTTTTCTACCCCCGTTAATCCAACCCAAACCCATCTCCTTCACATTCTCTGTTTTCCTTCCTGAAAGTCCCTGTGGTGTCCATCTTATTTACCACGTGTACTCCGCCCCATCCCTCTCCCTTCCACAGATTTCCTATTGTCTCTGTTCCCCACTATTTTGTGTTTCCCTCTCTCGTTCCTCTTGTTTCCTGCTCCCCTTGTTATATGTTTTGTGTGTTAGCTCTTATACGAGTCACAACGTTGTATGCAAAAAAAACAACAACTCAGAAGTAGCAGAGAAATCCCATCAGCAAAATGTATTGTACTTGAACATTAGTGAAAGCAGCCACCGTGAGTGAGTATATGATCTTGCCACAAACTTCAAGCCGAGATATCCAATACTGTTGGACCTCGTTATTTGTAGGGGATACTGAAGCATACGCCCCCGATCATCATCGGTGGTTCAGGCCAGGAGCATGCGGGGGGTGACGTCAGGGAGGTGTGATAATGGTGGTGATCCTTAAGGCTGCGTGTTTGAGCTGTGATTCAACTCCTTGCCTGGAAGGTCGAGCCTCTGAGTGATACGTCACATTCCAGGAAAATGCCGCGAATGGCTTATCCACGAATAGCAGAACATTGTTTCAATGGAAAAAAGGGGGGATAGGTTCCTAGCGGTCCGTGACCCGTGAAAAATACTGTGAATGGTGAAGCCACGAATGGCAACACCGCAAATGTCACGTATTGTTTCAACGGAAATCAGGGAATAGGTTCCCGGCGGTTCCTGATTCATAGGGGAAACTTTTAAAAGTTTGAAATATTTTCGACCGCAAATGCACGTTATTACAGTTTCATAAAAAATGTTCATATAGAAAAAGACGACAACACCAAGTACTGTTCCCAATGTTTATTGAAGGAATGCGATTTCAGTTTATAAAAGTGATTAACCAAATGAACCATAAAATAAAAAACTCCAAAAAAACAACAGCAGCAGGCACTGTTTCAAATGATGATGATGATGATGATTTTAAATCCAATGAACTCAGTGGAGTCATCTGAAAACCATGCAGGTGAGGTTGCCGATGAGTCATGCTCCGAAAGAATGTAGGTGATGGCGCTGACGCAGGTGAGGATCCAAATGATTCGCTCACCAAAGGGGATGCAGGAGAGGCAGGACAGGCAGGAGAGGCAGGAGAGGCAGGCGAGGGTGCTGATGCTCCTGAAGTGGACGGACGAGGATGGAAACAAATGGGTGATCGTGAGCTGTCTGGGAGATTGCCGCAGGTTTCGATGTTGCTCCTTGTATGGGAGCATCACATCAACCATCCCCCTCTTGAACTTGAGGTAACACTCCACTACTGGATCGGCGTCTAACAGCCTCTCGGTAATTTACCACATGTCCTACAGCATCTCACTCAGGAACTTGACCATGAGGATGGACCTTGCCACCTCCTCCTCCTCCTCATCACTGCCTGCATCCTCTTCCTCCTCCACCTCCTCCTAAGGTCAGGTCAGGTCAGGTATGGGAGCATGTGCCAGAACAGCACGTCGCTGCGTCCACTTTCCGCCGGTACTCCAGGGGCCTCCGTCTGGCCATCCCCCAGGCAGATGCCAGGTCCATCCCCATCTCCTTGAGATGATGGTCAACCTGTTGCAACCATGAGGCACGTGGTCGACCCACTGGCCTCCTCCACTCATGAGACTCCCTCGCTGAGAGAATCTGGTGAGCAGGATCAGAGTCAGGAAAACGAGCCACATGTCCATACAGCCGCAACTGACGCTCACGGACTATGCAGGTAACAAATCTCATCCGAGTCTCTCTCAGCATCCGCTCGTTGGACACAAAATCCGACCAGCGATAGCCAAGGATTCTCCGAAGAGACCTGGTACCAAAGGAATTAAGTCTCCGTCTCAGATCCTTGGTCAGAGTCCAAGTCTCGCACCCATAGAGCAAGACTGGAAGTACCAAGGACCTGAAGACTCGGACTTTCGTCCTCCCGCACAGGTACCGGCAGCCCCACACCCCATGATCCAGTGAATCCATGACTCCCCAGGCCCGACCCAGACGTCTATTGACCTCTGACTCGCAGCCAGCAGAGACATGAATATCACTGCCAAGGTAAGTGAATCTCTCCACGACCTCAACATCCTCACCACAAACAGACACAGACAGGACAGCAGCATCCAAGATGTCACTGAAAGCCTGGATCTTAGTTTTGACCCAAGAAACCCGTAATCCCAACGGCTCCGACTCCTCATTCAGCACCTCGAGGGCCCCCAAGAGGATGTCTAAAATCTCTGCAAAGATCACTGCATCATCTGCAAAGTCAAGGTCCGAGATCTTGACATTCCCAAATGACGCACTGCAACTTGATCTCTCCGACATCCTCCCTAGAATCCAGTCCATACAAGTGCTGAAAAGTGTGGGGGCAAGTACACATCCCTGACGAACTCCAGTAACAACTGGAAATAAGTCAGAGATGGTACCACCACACTTCACAGCACTCTCAGTACCAGAGTAGAGTTCAGACATCAGATCGATCAGTTTTGGTGGCACCCCACGAAGACCAAGAATCCTCCAGAGGACATCCCGATTCACTGAATCGAACGCTTTACAGAGATCAACATAGGCTGCAAGCAGCCCCTACCGAAACTCTCATCTGCGTTCAGTGAGGACATGAAGTGCAAGAATACGGTCAATCGTTGACCTCTTTGGTGTAAAGCCTGACTGCTCTGGACGCTGGTGCTCAAGCAGATGGTGGCGAACCCTATTGAGAATTATCCGAGCAAAGACCTTGCCCGGCACTGAGAGCAGCGTCACCCCTCGGTAGTTGTTGCAGTCTTGGCGATCACCCTTCCCTTTCCAGAGAGGGACAACAAGGCCCCTCTTCCAGTCAGTTGGGATGATGCCTGTGTTCCAGGCAGAGCACAAAACTGCATGCAATGACACGAGTGCAGCATTTCCACCAGCCTTGAGAAGTTCGGCATGGATGCCACAGATCCCTGGAGCTTTGCCCCGTTTCAACTGGTTCACCGCAGCCCGTGTTTCCACAAGCGAAGGTGGACCACAGTTGATTCGAGGGTCAGCAACAGGGATTGTAACACCCTTGACGTCCAACTCGACAGTTGGGGGATCAGCCTGGTACAACCGCTCAAAGTAACCGGCCCAGCGGGCCTTCACTTCAGACTCCTCTGTCAAGAGCCTACCACTCTCTGCTCGAACTGCAGTGCTCCAAGGGATGGGCTTGGATGAACGTAATGCGCGAATTCCCCTGTAAGCGGGACGAGAATCACCTGTCCACAGGTGATGCTCTACCCCCTCAGATTCCTCGCACATAGGCCTCCTTGTCCACCCTCAGTGCACGTACAGTTTTACGCCTCAGCTCCCTGAACAGCTCAGCTCTGCCATTCAGCCTGGCCCTGCGACTCTGGTCAATGGTATCCAGTGTCCCTTGAGAGACAAAATTCTTCTTTGCCCTGCGGTGAGCTCCAAGGCATCCACCGGCAACATCAAGGACGGTGGTCTTGAAGGCGCTCCACAACTCTTCAGGACCCCCCAAAGCACCCAGACCCCCCAAGTGTCCACTCAGCCTGTTCGCAAACTCCTCAGCTACTCTCTCATCCCTGAGCTTGGCAACATCCAGCCTCGGCTGGGATGGTACCATTCTCCAGGATTTAAGGTGCAGCTTTAGAGTTGCTACACCAAGCCTGTGGTCAGTATTGAGGAACTGAGCACTCCGGTAGACCCTGCAGTTCTGGATCATCGTCCAACGACCGTCAATGAGGACATGGTCAATCTCCTTTGCCACACTGCCAGCATTGGAATACCAAGTCCAGCGATGAGTTTGTGGGCGCTGAAACCATGAACCAGCCACCCTAAGTCCATGACTTCTTGCAAAGTCAAGGAACTTAGTGCTATTCTGGTTCATAGTTCCTGACCCATGGGGACAAACACACACCTCATAACCGTCCCTATCAGTTCCAGTCGATGCATTGAAATCCCCCAAGACTAGAAGTGTATCTCGTCTGGGGCACTGATCAACCACAGACTCGAGTGTGGCGTAGAATGCATCCTTCACGGTGAGATCACTCGCCTCAGTCGGAGCATAAACAGAGACCAGGGAAATGACACCTAAGGAGTGACGAATCCTTGATCTCATAATACGCTCGTTGACCGGTGTTACCTCAATTATCATTGGGGTCAGCTTATTGGACACAGCTACAGCAACTCCTTGGGTATGGTAACCATCAGAGCGACCAGACCAATAGTAGGTGTAACCACCCACCATTATCTCGCCGCAATCCGGTCTCCGAACCTCAGAGAGAGCTGCAATCCCGATGTCCAAACGCTTGAGCTCAGATGATAACAGAGACAGGTGATCATCCTCTCTTAGGGATAGGACATTCCAGGCACCCACCCGAAGGGACCGCCTCAGGTTAACCCAAGGAGACCGCCGTCTGGTGGACGACACCTCAGCACCACTCCGACACACTCTCCGGCAATCTGACCCAGGGATGTTACCCCGTGGTTTCCCTCCTATCAAAGATTGGGGGTCCCGAAGGCTTTGCCCCAATCCCGTCATCCGGTGAGCTGCCCTGCGAAGGGAAGCTGCACAGGAGGTACTCCCACGGAGTGGGTTATCAGATTTTTTTGCGTTTTTGCGTTTTGCGGAATGAAGGGTTTTACGGTGGCTGGAGTGCAAATCCTGCCACCAACCTCCTAATAAGAAGTAACCCAACTGCAGGAGGACGTCTGCAGACACAGTTGGGCACTAGATATGGATGGCCGTTGGCTCACAAGGAGCTCCTCCGCCCTCCTCCTAAGAAACCTTGGTAATTCCTCCTCCTCTTCAGAAACTTCTCCTCGGTGAGCTCTTTGGCATGTGAGGTGATAAGAGCATCCAACTCCTCAGGCTCCATGTCATCAAAGCCTTCCCCTCCCACTTGCCGTGCCAACTCAACAATGTCATGCCTCTCATCCATGTTGTCAGGAAAGCCTCTGAAGTTCTTCACTGCCTGTGGCCACAGGTCGTGCCAGCAAGCATTGATGGTGGAGTCTCTCACCTCATCCAGTGACTCTGATTGCGCCGATGCAGTGAGCTATGTTGAACTCCTTCAAAGACTGCCTCGACGGTGAGCACGAGGTGCGTATTTTCCAGTGAGCTCTGGGTCCATCGCATCCAAAATGCAGCGAAAGGAGCAGCGAATACAATACAGTATTTTCTGGTGTATAAACTGCACTTTTTTATTGGCAAAAAAGGTAAAAGTTGGGGGTGCGGTTAATACACGGGAAAAGAAAAAAATTGTTCTTAAAAACGATCAATGCTGAATTTAAATTATATTCCGAATGAACACTTATTTATTTATTTATTTTTAGGAGTTGGAACTGCTGTAAAGCTCAATTCTGACATTTAAATTTTGAAAATCGGTTCAGGTAAAGAGCTTGTACAGCGTTTTATTAACCGTGTGCGTAAACTAAATAAAATCACTTGGAAACATCCAGAAACATCAGGAGACGCCCGGAAACACCCGCAGTTTAGGTTTGTGGCATAGATAGAGCCTCGCAGCTCTGAGAATGCCACTAAACACATGCTGGCCTACACCGCAGACGGTGCCAAGCTACCCGCGTGTGTCGTGTTGAAGAGGAAGACAATGACCAAAGACAAGTTTCCAGCCGGCGTCATTGTTTGTGTGCAGCAGAAGGGGTGGATAAACAAGGGACTGGTCCAGGACTGGGTGAGCACGGTCTGGAGTAGTAGGCTGGATGGCGGACTCTCCCGACGACGGAGCATGCTAGTCCTGGCTGTGTTCAGTTGTCACAAGACTGACGACACCAAAGCGCTGCTCCGACCGACCAACACTGATCTCGTCATCATCCCAGGTGGGATGACATTGCTCCTGCAGCCCCTCGATGTGTCCATCAACAAGCCGTTCAAGGATGGGCTACGTCGCTGCTGGTCCAACTGTATAATGAGTGTGGAGAAGACCTACACCAAGAGCGGGAGGATGAGAAAGGTCAACCTTCTGATGATGCGCGGCTGGATCGTCAAGGTGTAGGAGGAGATACCGTCGGACATATCAAGCAAGCATTTCTGAAATGCTGCATCTCCAACAACGTGGACGGCACAGATGATGACATCATTTGGGAGGACGAGGCTGCAAATGACGGTGACAGCGATGTGGACTTGCTCTACCCTGATTCGGACAAGGAGTTACATGCCGTCTTTGAGGAGGAAAGCATCAACGAGGATTTCCTCGGGTTGAGCTGAAAAGTTTCACCAAACTAAAACGGCCCCTTTCAGGGCCACAAATCCACAAGAAATATGTATGATACCGGTATGAATCCCTTTTCTTCCTTTTTCTAGCCACCAAAAAAAATCCTCTTTAGAATATTAAAAAAAACTAAGAAAGAAAAATAAAAACTTCTTGGTATCCTCTCCTCTCTCTTCAATTTCTTGAAAATGAGAATAAGACTGTTAGTCAAAATTAAGCGGACAAGGGAGTAAGCATGTTGATACCTCCGTCACTTTGTTCCGTAAAAAGTTAATGTACAAACGTATTTAGATCCAGATCAGAAAATAAAATAATCAATATATTAATTTATTTTGAGGGTGAAAACCAGGGTTGCGGTTCATACACGGCCATGGTTTATACACCAGAAAATACAGTAGGTTTTGAAAGTCGAGATTACCCCCTTGGTCGAACGGCTGGCTGGATTGGTGGTGTTGGGTGGCAGGAAGATCACCTCAATATTCGAGTGAGACACACCTTCAGGTCCCCAGGGTGGTCAGGAACGTTGTCGACGAGCAGAACCTCGAACTCAAGGTCCCCCCCTCCTCCACCAGGTACCTCTCCACCTGAGGGACGAAACTGTTTTGGAACCAGTCCATGAAAATTGCTGCCATCACCCACGCCTTCCTGTTGGCCCACAAAAACACAGGCAGCGTGTGCTTGTTCTTGTCTTTGAGAGTATGCGGGTTCAAGGGACGGTACAGCATCATGGGTTTCGTCATACAGTTGTCTTTTGCGTTTGTGCAGAGGAGAAGAGATACCCAGTCCTTCGCAGCCTTGAATCCTGATGGTGACCCACGCACTTTGAGATTAAAGTTCGCATTGGCATCTTTTTACAAAACAGGCCGGTCTCGTCAGCATTGAACACCTGCTCTGGCAGATACCCCTTCTCCTCAATGAGCTGTGCGAGTTGAGCAGGGAATGTTTTGGTTTCCTCCTGGCCCGCGGAGGCACACTTGCCTGTCAGTTTGACGTTGTGGAGACCGTAGCACTTCTTGAAGCAGTCAAACAACCCCGTGATTGCTTGGAATGGACTGGGGCCACTCGTATCGGTCATACCTGCCTCACTCATGCTTGCGCTACACACACCAGCTAGAGGCACGTACATATGCATCGCCTTTGCACGAATGAGAGATCCATTTAAAGAGAGCTTCTTCTGTGCGTTGTCCTCAATCCATACATTGAGAGCCTTCTCCGTCCTTTCTATGTGGACATTCCGGACATAGGTGATCACGTTGTTGCTCGGTGCAGCACTTGCCGCAACACTTTCTCAGATCGCCTTCTCATTCTTCCATATGTAACAAACAGTGGATTCATTTACAGTCTGCCCACAGAGCACACACTTTGTCCACTTGACAGCCGGTCCAGCAGTTCCACATTGTCGCTCAGGCTCATCACTTTCTTCTGCCTCTTGGCAGTCAACCCAACTCCGACACGAGCCTTGCGCTTGGGAGCCATGTTTGATCAATGAGTGGAATGAGTGGAGCAAGAGGCAAAACACCAGTCACGGCAGCAGGACGAGAAGAGTGATTGAGACCCAGGAGACGCTGCATATAAGCAGTCATTGTGGGTTGCTGCGAGAGGGGTGAGTCATCAGCCCATTGTTTGTGGGGGATGTTGGTGGATGCTAACGTTTTACGCAGCATCTGGTAGATACGGTGGAGCATCTTTATAGTGTGAATGATGGGACATGCCGCGCAGCTCACGTTATACATAGCATGGCTGGTGGAAGATATGTTTAAAAACTGTTATGCACGCGGCCCATTGAAGATATGTTTTTTGTGCCTGCGAAAAACCGTGAAAGCGCGAAGCACATGGCCGTGAATGTAGAATGCGGTCATATAAGCGGCTTGTGGAGGATATGCTTTTGCATACGTATAGCTGCTCTATGCATGGCTGGTGGAAGATACATTTTAGAACTGTTATGTGCGTGGTTCGTGGAAGTGTTAATTTTTTTCCTTTTCGCCCATGAAAAACCGCGAATACGTGAAGCACAGGGTAGTGAATGTCAAAGCACGTCGCATTGTATAAACCGTAAATAGCGATCATCTGTGAGCAGCGGGGTCCAACAGTACACATTAGAGCTGTACCTTTTTGAGGACAGAATTAAAACTTGCTAAAGTTGGTAGGTATCATTTTGACCCTATCAATGTCATCAGCCAATTGTGAGAGGTGGGTTTTCTTCTGTTATGTGTATCAAGTCTGAATGGACATCATCTCTGACAACTGACAGGATGAATCACTTGTTGCATATATCCATGAATAGTTGTAGTCTGGAATTATACAATGCAAAACGAACTAGGAACCTTTGGTGGACAAGGAAGTCGAGATCACATGGTCAGTGATCACACCTGTTGGTGATCCAGTTGATGCAAATGGTTACTAGGATGAAGACGAGTTCTTCAAATTTTTGTCAAATGTGGACATTATTTGACCAGGACTTGATGACTCTTCAGTAGTGAGATTTACCTCTGGATGGGGGGGGAGGGAAGGGGGGGAGGAGGCAAGAAGCTTGAAGACTGTACTTCCAGAAGTGTGATAAAAGAAGATGAAAGGATTCACAAGACAAACTTTTCAGAGTTAACAAAGTAAAACTCACCTTTTTCACACCAAATATGTACTCACATGAGATGTTTCAATGCACTGAATGTAACACGAACGTCCTTTGATGTGAATTGCTGAATTTCAACATGCAAGCTTGGCAAAGGTTGCTTCGGCAACACCATCATCATCATCTGGCGAGACAGCATATTTCAGGAGAGAAATGTCCCAACCTTACATGGCAGAGGAGTCCACAGCGGAGACAGATCCACTTGGCGCTTTCTGTAGTTATGAGAGGTGGTAAGTGACAGCGTCTTCTGTATTCAGTGTTTACTTCACGTATGACATTTCCCATGTAAAGAAGACGAGAGTGGCATACTGCTCTTCAAATGACTTGACCAAGCACGCTTTCTCTCGAGGTTCAAGTGGGAATCGAACAGCTCTGAAGTATGGAGTTTACAATGTGCTTCCATCTGAGCCAATCTGCATCAACTTTAAGCTAACTGCCAAAAGAGAAGCTTGCTGGAAAAACAGGAGTTGTTCATTCTGGTAATGTGTCCTCAATTTAGGTCGTTTTGATGTCATACATGTTTCCCTGATTGAGCATTTCATTGTTGGTGGTGTTAACGATATAACTGATCCAGAGGTTGGAAGACCAGTGATGCAAATACTGTTCACCAATGGTAGTGATATGCCTCCTGTGTAGGTACCAGGATTCCGAGGCCATATAGCAAGGCTATCATCATAACATACTTCTACAAGGAGCAATGCAACAGTACTTCCACAATAATTTCAAAAGGTGATGAAAAACACCAGATGTTGTCTCAAGTTAATGTTCCAGCTCAACATCAGTGGAGTAGTCGATCAGTTTGTCTGTAGTTGTCAAATGATTACCATTGCTCAATAAGCAAGATCACCATTGGATTACTGCCAACTTTCAGCAGAGTTTCTGTCTTCAAGGTATAAATGTGTAGGCTGAATTGCCAGCTGGGAGACTGGCAAAAGTCAGCTGAGAAACTTCTGAGGGTCTGCAGATGAATTGGTGATGATAACAAAACAATTCGCTCATTGGAATTCTCTTAGTGGGGCTGCACATAATTTAACCTTGGATCCAAATCAAATAATGTTTAAGGGATCATTGGTTTTTGCATGCAGATGTGAAGCCCTTCAGTTAAAAAAAAATAATTCATAATAATCATAATAATAAACAAGAGCTCAAGTAAGCACAATATATGCCCGAACAAGAAGGTATATACAGAATTATGCCACGACATGGAAAACAGCATCCTGGTTGCCATGGCAACCACTTTAGATGATGAATGTATGTCGCGACATACCGTCTCCACAGTCTGTACCTATGTACCAAATGTGAAACGTGAAAGTTGAAAACTTTGGGAGTTACAGTGCGGACAGGAACGGCCGGACGGACAGACAGACAGA
This sequence comes from Eptatretus burgeri, assembly GCF_056783735.1. Taxonomy (NCBI): domain Eukaryota; kingdom Metazoa; phylum Chordata; class Myxini; order Myxiniformes; family Myxinidae; genus Eptatretus; species Eptatretus burgeri. Next base: position 11,057,676 of record NC_140973.1, on the reverse strand, counting down.
CAGACAGACAGACAGACAGACAGACAGACAGACGGACAACCGATATCACATAATACGCCCCGATATATATATATATATATATATATATATATATATATATATATATATATATATATATATATATATATATATATATATATATATCGGGCGTATAAAAAGATTGAGGCTTATGGAAGAATGACATTACAGAGGAAAAAGGCAACAAACTGACGGTTGCATCTTAACTGACAATTCAAACTCTGGCGTACAGAGAAACCAAATTCAGGTGCATGAACGCCATGCACACCTATAATCCTCATGAAAATTGGCATGTCCAATCATCTCTGAGATTGCATACACCTTCTTGAAGTCTCTACAGACCCAGAGTGAAGGCAGCTGCACTCCAATGAATCAATGTTACGTGCAACGGTGTTGCCAGAATTGCGGCCGTACAGTCAATTTGCAGTACCTGCTATTTACAGGTGAGAGCTTTTAACGTTTTAGTGTTGGTGTGATAGCGTAAAGAATAGTGTAATGAAACTAATGAAACATGCAGTTAAACCGAATCGTTTCAACAAACCCAGTGAACCTAGGCCAAATGAATAAGATTTTTCATTGGCTAATGTCTGCACTCTCCTTATCCGTGACAGTTTACCCTTGCTGTGGCCAGGAACGGAGACCCACGTGATTGCGGAAGGAAGTGCTGCGGATGGGGTCCTCGGCAGCCAGAGAGGCGCTGCTCAGCAAGATCATGATGAGTATGAGGTTCGTGAAGAGATGGTGGTGGATGAGCTTGTGGCAAAAGACCCTGAACCTACAGAGTTGCAAGAGTGTAAACAATAGTACAAGCAGATATGTATTAGAGAAAGCGTGCGCACACACACACACACACACACACACACACACACACACACACACACACACACACACACACACACACACACACACACACACACACACACACACACACACACACACACACACGCGTCTCAGCTCCAGTTTCATTTAAAATAAATAACCACAATGTTCCCATTCATTGCCAGCTCCATTTCAACCCCAATTAAAAATAAAAACTTCTTAAAACTAAGAAGATTAGGACATCAAACTGACCAAAAATATCACTGAAGCTTGTACGATGGGAAAATGTTAACGCAGGAGGAAATCGTGAACAATTATGCCACAAACGGCAGATCAAAGCATTTCATTTGTGTGATGTTTAAAAGGTACCGGCGACAAAAGCATCCCTAGACAAACGGGACGTCAACAGCGGGCGATCTGGAAAGGATCCCACCGGCTCTTGCCGACTAGCGTGTGGAGAGCCGGCAGTCAGTGTCTTTGCTCCGATTTAGCTTCAGTGAGATTGCCAGGATGCTGCCCTTAATGCCCATTTGGAGTTTCTTTATCAGCAAAATACCAAGAACATCATTTCCCAGAACACCAGCTTCCACTGTGATCCAGACACACCGTTTAATTCACCTCGTTTCATCAGTCCCGGGTGAAATTAACCGGTTCTTTAATGCTAAAGGAACGAGATTCTTTTCAACATTCTTTCTGTATTTTTGTTTCCAAAGTTTAGTTCCAATGTACTAGATTCTATTAATTTTAAATATCTCAGAGTTTGAAAAACAAGAGCTATAGAAGAGTCAGGGTGCTGTGCACTCTAATTGTGCAAAGCCACATGGCAAAGAAAGAGTACGTCTTACAACTAAAACAAGGAGTTCCAAATGTAGTCTAGGTGTAGGATTTTGGTAAATGTGTCTGAGTGTCACCTGTTACTGCTGCTGAAGATGAAGAAAGCACTTCCCTCAGGTATGGGAACGGCTTTCTTAATGAGCTGTGGTTCTGAGATCTGAAGCGCTGGTCCACTTTCCTCGGCCTCTTCATTCTCTTTGTCCTCATCACGCTCATTTTCCCAGAACTCTTTATCTTGAATGAGAACAGCAGTAAAAGAAAAAAAGAAAAGCAACGAATTTTTATTCTCCAAAAATGTCACCCCATCCCCGGTCAATAGCTTATCATGAGGCATCTCGTGATAATAATGAGTCGTGTTGTTGTGGAATTGTGTTTGAAAAACCATGGAAATGGCTTAAAACCCGCACAACCACCTCCTGCTCCAAGCCCCAACGAAAAAATATATTGTTGCCTTGACCTTCCCAGGTCCAAGACACTTCCATGGAGGTACACATATGTACACACACACACACACACACACACACACACACACACACACACACACACACACACACACACACACACACACACACACACACACACACACACACACACACCTCCTTGATAAGGAATAGAGATATAGTCATGTGGGATCAAGGAGTAATATCTGTTGATTACAAAAGGAGATCTTTGAACCAGTTAAGTGAAGTCTTCAACAGTTCCGATGAGATAGCAGATGGGTTGGTGGCATGTGGTTCGTTTTTCGATTGGATGGTAAATCTATTTTAATACAAATGTTGATGTCACAACAAAGCCATGTTGGTTTATGCAAACGAGGCATCCTGATTCACTTCCCTTCCTGGTAGCCGATATTTTGTTGAAGGTCAAACAGTAACCAGCTTGCCCTGCAAACTCAGGATTTTAAGCTAATTTTGTCTTGCTGGTGATACCTGAAGCATTCTTGTAAGACCGTGGATTATAGCATGATGGGCCAAGGTGCATGTGTTTTGATTTGCCACGCTCTGTCTGATTATGTACTTGGTCTTTGAGCTAGGGTAGACGTTCTTCCTTTTGACCCAATATTTAGATTTTAATTAAAAAAAAACAAAAAAGTTTATATTTTAAGAAGCAGTTCTCACCAAATTTGAGAGTTGGATTTTAAGGACAAGCCTTGGACACTTTCAAGGCTGACGCTTAATATGCTGAATGTGTACTCTTTCCACGAGAGATTGTGTGCAGAAGGAAAAAAAACTTTGAAATGCCGAGTTTTGGGTTGAGATGTCAGTGAAGTCCAATATAATGAAAGCTGACGTTTTGATAGCATCAGCGAGTTGTGCTGCCTCCGTGGATCGTGCCATTCCTCCGAGGGGATGTGACTGTGTTCACAGGAAAGATCGTGCAGCATCTTTTACACTTTACACGAGTTAACATTTGGCTTCACATTCAGAAAATGTCTTTTAACCTTATGGAATACAATTCAAGTTTCTGGGCAATATACTGTATACAAACACACACACACACACACACACACACACACACACACACACACACACACACACACACACACACACACACACACACACACACACACACACACACACACACACACACACACACACACACACACACACACGTTAGTGATGCACCCGTAACTGTGATTGGTGAAGACGCCAAATTGTTATGGTTATGATTGGTGGGCAAATGGCACTTGTTGGTTCCTGCTGGTTATGATTGGTGGGGCGGAAGATAATTTGTCCATGTGGCATATGGCACTTGTTTGTCCCAGATCATGCAGCAATAGTTGTAATGGGACTCGATCTGGTGTCCTCACCAATAACAATTATGGGTGCATCATTAACCAGTTTAAGCTTGGTGTTGGCTTCACAGTTCGGGTGGCTCACTTGGGATCTTAGGGTCCTGAGTTTGAGCTCCTGTTGTTCTGTTGAAATAACACCAGGTTGGTTGACTCAGCCTGTCATCTTTCTGAGGTTCGCAAAATGAGTACCAGTGTACTGGTAATAGTGGCATTGCATTGGAGGCACAGCCGTGCCCTCAGCCAACCTGCAGCTTTGTGCTGCATATAAAGGAGGAGGAGTGATGAGTTTCCCTGATGAGCCCCAAAAAAGGTGAAACTAGTCAGTAGCTTTGCTTTACTTCTGCTTGTTGACAGCATTTGATCTGGGCATCTTTGCACTGCAAGAGGCCCTTCTGGGGCTGCAGTCATGATGGCATCATCATGGTGTTTGTCCAGAATGGAGAACTTAATCAATAAATATATAGTATATATTTTATTTACTTACATATATGCCTTGTGGTATCTTTTCGGTGTGGAACTCGTTTTCAGAACAATTTAAACACTCAACCTACCTCTGCTCAGAAATCACATTTCTGTTTATTGATAAAGATTGTGATAAACAAGTCTGCCTGATTCATGAGCTTAAAGTTTTGTAGTAGACAGCAGAAACAGGCCGAAAAAGGATTCAAGATATCAGGCGTAGATCGTTCAGATGGATGTATTACTGTACCTTCATTCTGAGAGATTGGAGCCTTAGGGTCTCCCGCACCATCCATTATAGGAACCTGAAAAGGATTAGGTAAATAAAGTTGATGGGTTAACCATTACAAAAATATATCATGAGATCTGATGACCTGCTGTCTGATCGAGTGGGAAATCATACGAGCTGTTTGTAAATGAAATTATGTGAACAGGTGAGTGAAGGGAACTGAAATAATGGAAATGTGTTCGAGAGACAATTTGATAATACAGAGGTATCCACAAGGCAGTGCCAAGAACCAAAGCATAAATGGGGCAGTGTGCAATGGGAAAATGGAAACTGCCATCCTGGTGCTTCGCAGGTAAGGCTTTGCATGAATGAATCTAAGGGGACATTAATCTGTCTGTCTCAGCTGCTATCATTTGCTTGTGGATGTTGAAGATTCCATGGTACACCCTTCACAAAGAGTAGGCGAGCGTGTACCGGTACCTTGGACAAAATTCCACATTCCTGCCTTAATCTGTGGGACGTGAAGGTGGAGGACAGTGTATCATTCCCAGAAGAGATGCAAACCAGCAGGCAGGTGCTGTCTGCAAATCAATTTACATGAACTTACAGTTAATTACTTCAATACCAGCCTGGGCTCGGATGTTAATTTTCAAGTTTAGGTGGGAGAGGGTAAAAGTGGTGCAGGGGAGATTTTTTGAAAGTTTTGCATATAACGTACGTTTATACAGAAGGAAACAAAATTGTGGTTGTTGTTTGTTTGAAGATGAAAAGTGAGCATATTGGGATATCTCTATCTATCTCTCTCTCTCTCTCTCTCTCTCTCTCTCTCTCTCTCTCTCTCTCTCTCTCTCTCTCTCTCTCTCTCTCTCTCTCTCTCTCTCTCTCTCTCTCTCTCTCTCTCTCTCTCTCTCTCTCTCTCTCTCTCTCTCTCTCTCTCTCTCTCTCTCTCTCTCTCAAAGTGAGCATATTGTTATGGCTGTGGAAATTCGCATCACAACATAAAGGGCCCTCAGGTGAGATATCTCCATACGTACATGTGTAGTTAGCCCAAACCCGTTGTATAGAGGGAATTTATGTGATCCATCCGGGCTGCGACGCTTTGAGTTAGTCGTTTTCCTTTCTCTATCTTTTATTTCAAACAAACAGCATCTCAACAACCACGCCATCCCCACCACAGTGCCAACCACACAATGACACCACACCACCAGCTTCACCTTTACCTTCACAACCTCATCCCACATCATCGCTTCTACAGCCATTCCCGCACCACCTGTGAACACTGAACGTCGGGCTGTCTCGGGCCCGTTCGGCGATTGGTGCCGAACGCACCAAGCCGCGAGCTGAATGGCAGCCTTTCCGAGGGGAAAATTCGGATCAGGAATGCTTCACGCCTACTTCTCCTCCGTCCAATGGGCAAGCGCGAGGCGGCTTGGCCCCACCTCCAGGCGCGTGGAGGTGAATTCCGTCGAGGTCCGTTTATGCAAATTTTAGGATCAGGGGAGGTTCACGCCCATTTTTGCCCAACCAATGGCTGACCGGGGGGGGGGGGTGTGGGCCCGCCTCCAATCGCGTCCTGATCCAGGAATTTGCATATCGGCGCCTCCTGAGCGCTATAAAGGTGCGAGCGGAAGGCGACTCGCGAGCTGGAGTTGAGCTGGAGTTGAGCGAGGAGGAGAGTGTGTCATCGAGGAGTTGCTTTTGGAGACAAGGAGCGTCGCATTGGTGGAGTTGAGTCGAGTGCGCGCGGTGGAGCTGCAGGCGGCTGGTCGGGGCAAGGAAGCTCGGGTCAGAGGCAGGAGGACGGCAGTCGGCGACGAGGCTGCGGTGTGGGGGATCGCTCATCTCGTCGCGGGACCCAAGCCAGCCACTCCCCTCCCCCAGGGCATCAACAATTTCCCTTCCCCCCCCCTCCGCGCTGAGATAGTGCAAAAGGGGGCCCCGTTCCTCCCCCACCCCAAACGTGGTGCCAACAAGCACGCCAGGGGCCCGGAGTTGGGGCACAGCGGCGCGGACACTTTGCGGCTTGCCCGCCAATGCGTCACGAGGATGCGGGTAAGACCTCCCCGGTCTCACGGACCTGGCCGCTCCTCCAGGCCCCACGCACATTTGGCCTTCGGGCCTGTCTGCCTCCTTGTCTGTGAGGGTGGCTTTTCTTTTGCTTTTGTGTAAATGTGTGTTGGCGCCGTCTGTGCAGTAAAACTGTGTAAGTGTTGCCGTGTGTACGCATTAGTCGGTTGTATTACATTTGCTTTTTGTGTGTGGCTGTATATACGTGCTTTCCGTGTGTCACGTAATAAAGTGCTTGCATGTTGAACTGTGCCCGTTTCGCTTCGTCTCCTTCCTTTTAATTGACTCTCCATCCTGCTTCACGTAAGGGGTTCGTAGTGGGTGCAACATCCCGGTAATTAATCGGAACCGTCGAGGTCGACGATAACACCGCTCGGTTATCCTGATAGTACGGAACGGGCCGCCCAAGTGGCTCGTATCCAGAGTCGACCTGTGGCGAGGTACGATCGCCCGGTTTACCATCCGCGTGGGTACTTAGGTAGGTCGAGTTTGGCGAACAACCCTATCCTACGCGGGTGGCCGATTGGCACGGTTGTGGTGAGGTCGAAAGGCCCACCCGTGACTAGCTCCCGGCGTTGGTCCGAGAGGGTCACAACAGAATTGTCCGTCCGGTGGGCGATGTGCCGCGATTCGAGTTACATGGCCATTCGCACGCCGGCGGGCGCGAATTCGCAACAATATATATCCACAGAACACCACCTCAATGCCAGCCGTGCATATTACTTTATTGCTGTGTTCAGACCAACTGAGAAAGGTGAGGAGACACAAACCAGAACATTCACATGGAGGCTGAACCCCTGCCTGCCACTGTCGAACACAGAGAAGGGCAGACCCTGGTGTTGGGAGACAGGACCTGGAGTCTGTGGATATGTCTAATGTAAGAAAGCTCATACCTCATTTTCATCGATGCCACATGGCCTCATAATGAGGACACAGGACACAGGACACTGTACACTGTACACTATACACGTGTTACATGCCAAGTTACATAAGGAGGAAACAATACAACAATCTATGTGTGTTGGCTTTCCATACACTGAGATTATAAATGAACCATCAGAACTCCTCACTAATATCTGTTTTGGAAAGCCAAGGAACCAGACCATCTCATCAACCCCCACTTATGTCTCAAGATAGGCTTATTGATGTGAAGACAAAGAAAAACGAATATTTACCTTTACATTCTCAGATGCACTTTCTGCCATCTTTTCCTTCTCATTTGTTATTGATGCACCACACGTCTGTTTCTTCAGGACTCTGCACAAACACCATGGATAAGCTTCGCCAAACATATCTATCTACATATATCTATATCTATATACATCTATACATATATCTATATCTATATACATCTATACAAATATATATAAATATATATATATATATATATATATATATATATATATATATATATATATATATATATATATATATATATATATATATATATATATATATAGTGGGGAGAACAAGTATTTGATACACTGCCGATTTTGCAGCTTTTCCCACTTACAAAGCACGTCGAGGTCTGTAATTTTTATCATAGGTACACTTCAACTGTGAAAGACGGAATCTAAAACAAAAATCCTGAAAATCACATTGTATGATTTTTAAACAATTAATTTGGATTTTATTGCATGAAATAAGTATTTGATCACCTACCAACCAGTAAGAATTCCGGCTCTCACAGACCTGTTAGTTTTGTCTTTAAGAAGCCCTCCCATTCTCCACTCATTACCTGTATTAACTGCACCTGTTTGAACTCGTTATCTGCATAAAAGACAGCTGTCCACACTCAATCAATCAGACTCCAACCTCTCCACAATGGGCAAGACCAGAGAGCTGTCTAAGGACATCAGGGACAAAATTGTAGACTTGCACAAGGCTGGGATGGGCTACAGGACAATAGGCAAGCAGCTCGGTGAGAAGGCAACAACTGTTGGCGCAATTATTAGAAAATGGAAGAAGTTTAAGATAACAGTCAATCTCCCTTGGTCTGGGGCTCCATGCAAGATCTCACCTCGTGGAGCCTCAATGATCATGAGAAAGGTGAGGGATCAGCCCAGAACTACACGGCAGGACCTGGTCAATGACCTGAAGAGAGTAGGGACCACAGTATCAAAGAAAACCATAAGTAACACACTACGCCGTCATGGATTAAAATCCTGCAGCGCACGCAAGGTCCCTCTGCTCAAGCCAGCGCATGTCCAGGCCCGTCTGAAATTTGCCAATGACCATCTGGATGATCCAGAGGAGGAATGGGAGAAGGTCATGTGGTCTGATGAGACCAAAATAGAGCTTTTTGGTTTAAACTCCACTCGCCATGTTTGGAGGAAGAAGAAGGATGAGTACAACCCCAAGAACACCATCCCAACCGTGAAGCATGGAGGTGGAAACATCATTCTTTGGGGATGCTTTTCTGCAAAGGGGACAGGTCGACTGCACCGTATTGAGGGGAGGATGAATGGGGCCATGTTTCGCGAGATATTGGCCAACAACCTCCTTCACTCAACAAGAGCATTGAAGATAGGGCGTGGCTGGGTCTTCCAGCATGACAACGACCCAAAACACACAGCCAGGGAAACTAAGGAGTGGCTCCGTAAGAAGCATCTCAAGGTCCTGGAGTGGCCAAGCCAGTCTCCAGTCCTGAACCCAATAGAAAATCTTTGGAGGGAGCTGAAGGTCTGTGTTGCCCAGCGACAGCCCCGAAACCTGAAGGATCTGGAGAAGATCTGTATGGAGGAGTGGGCCAAAATCCCTGCTGCAGTCTGTGCAAACCTGGTTAAGAACTACAGGAAACGTGTGATCTCTGTAATTGCAAACAAAGGTTTCTGTACCAAATATTAAGTTCTGTTTTTCTGATGTATCAAATACTTGTTCTCTCCACTGTATATATATATATATATATATATATATATATATATATATATATATATATATATATATATATATATATATATATATATATATATATATATATAATCTCTCTCCATCTCTCTCTCTCTATATATATATATATATATATATATATATATATATATATATATATATATATATATATATATATATATATATATATATATATATATATGTCTCTCTCTCTCTCTCACACACACACACACACACACACAGACTTATAATGTCCCACACAATTACATTGCATGCCAAACCCAATATAAAGAAACACAATAAAACTCAAGAGGCTGCAGGAAAAAGACATTTTCCCAACTAACCAGGGCTGGCAAGATGGCCTAATGGTAGGCACACTCACCTCCGAGCCGTCTAGTCTGGGTATAAAAATCTCGTCCCAGCTATAAACTGTCATCCTGGTGTTTCAAAGGCAGGGCGAGGCATCAGTGGATGCACCATCGCTCGGATGGACGTAAAACTTGGTGTCCTGTCTGCCAATATTGGTTGGTGGATGTTAAATATCCCACAGTGTTCTTTGTGAAGAGGAGGTGAGCTATCGCTGGCATCCTACCCAAGTTCCAAATTCCTGACCTAACCTCGAGGGGGTGTTTCATCAGCAGCATAGCCATTGCTCAGCAAATGATGCTACTTGCAGCCATATTATGCTGCATATGAAAGAAGAATAAGAATAAGAATAAGAAGAAGAAGAAGAAGAAGAAGAAGAAGAAGAAGAAGAAGAAGAAGAAGAAGAATAAGAAGAAGAAGAAGAAGAAGAAGAAGCAGCAGCAGCAGACATCTAACCCTGTGCACATCTCACCTTCTTGTGCTCAGGAATTACAATATTGATTAATGAAAAGGTATACAAGTGTATTCGTTATATTATTTAAAAGGACGACATGAAACAATCAAGGGGTATTCTACATATTAGGTACTCTGGTTGAAGGAGGAGGGAAGTTGGGGGAGGAGGATATGAAAGATATGGAGGAGAGAGGAGAGTAAATTGACAGGAAGTGGAGAATGCCTATAAATAGGAAGGAAAAAGGAAGTGTTGGAGGAGGGGGGCAATTCTGCAAAGTATACGTGTGTGTGTGTGTGTGTGTGTGTGTGTGTGTGTGTGTGTGTGTGTGTGTGTGTGTGTGTGTGTGTGTGTGTGTGTGTGTGTGTGTGTGTGTGTGTGTGTGTGTGTGTGTGTGTGTGTGTGTGTGTGTGTGTGTGTGTGTGTGTGTCTCCCCCATAACTTTCAAAACTATGAAACCTCATGGGATGAAAACGTTGCATGCATACTAAGAGAACTCAAAGGAAGTGCATGAATGAAAACTGGGTGTTTGGGTGAAATAAAACACCCCTTTTGAAGATAATTAACGGCGTTATTTAATTTTATCCTTCATCAGGCGCATTCTCGGCCACCTTGCTGGCTGGCATCTTAAGGTGCATCCTGCGTACCTCACTCGGGTCTTAATTCGCCATTTTGTTCAACCTGCTCAACAATGCCTAGACTTGGAAGAGGCCACAATGGTTTCTCAACAATAAAATGCTCATTACCTTCGCATTCTGCGAAAGGTTATGTTTTGGTCGCTGTGTATTTATTTATTTGTGAATATGTGTGTTTGTTTGTTATTCGCATAACTCAGGAAGTATTAAACCGAATTGCATGAAATTTGGTGAGATGATTCGTGAGTATCCAACGACGATTTGATTAGATTTTGGGAGCAATCGGGTCAAAGGTCAAGGTCAAGAAAAGGTCAAAAACACTCTTTTGAGCATAACTTCCTTCATAATACAGCTATCGACATGCAACCACCGCCATATTGTTCCATGACGAGATACCTTTCGGATATGTAGTGTCGGATTTGACGTAACGTCATCGCAAGTGCGTCTAAATGACGTCACAAGATGACGTAAATTTTCAATTTTCGATCTCATCAGGTTTGATCATACCGTTTTGTAGGACTTACCTTAAGGACGTCACACACCAAATTTGACTTCGATCGGACTGACCGTTATGACGTCATTGACGTTTGAACATGATGTTTTTCAATTGTGGCTAAAATGTCCTCATATTTTACATTCAAATATCTATATAATTTATAAAGCAAAGTCTCCCAAATCCAGGCATTAGGATCAGTCCCAAAATATCTGTTTATTGATGTACAGGTTTTGCCAATTAACTCTGTAGTCAAAGTCAAGGTCACACTCAAGGTCAAAATATACTTGTAGGCATAGCTTCAGATCTAATAGAGCTATTGACATGAAACCAACATTAAAACGTTCAGTGAACTACGAGCTTTCAGAATGGTAGTCCCCAATTGGACGTGACGTCCCCGGAAGTGCATCAAAATGACGTCGAAAGATGACGTCATTTTTCAACTTTTTAATTTTTCAGTGTTTATCATTCCATTTTGTTGGACTGCCTTCAAGGAGGTTACACACCAAATTTGACATCAATTGGACTGACGGTTGTGACGTCATGGACGTTTTAAAATGACGTTTTTCAAATGTGCCCGGAAAAAAGTTGCGGCGGCGAAGGTATGCGCTCTACCGAGTGCCCGTTCTTGTTAATTTCTTTTTTTTCACTTTCCTCACTCATATCATTGAATTCCTGATCATCATACCGACGAATCACTCGATACATCACAACACTTATAAATGCCCGGAGATGCCAGTGTTAATTTATTTCATTTGCACACATGTGATGAGCTCTAGAGTCTAGAATATCTAAACCTGAGCTGAATTTAAAAATTCAAACTGCAGAATTGACCTCAGCAGCAGTTCTAACTGCTAAAAAAAAACTAGAGGCATTACCCCTGGGCACTCACTGACTTGAATAATTATCCTGAGGTGTTAGGCTTCAGCAAAATGTAGCATGTAACCAATGTGATAGCAAACACCTATTTTGAGGCAAAACTCCCTCCAGTAATCACCTTTGACGCTGATGTTTTTTTAAACAGCATGAATAAACTTTGGTACATCACGGGTGATAAAGGTTGTGGTCAACGTTCATTGGAATTATGTGTTTTGGTTCAAAGAAGAAAGCAAATACATATTTTGGAATTACATGTGGAATTGTGAGTGTAATTTCTGAGAAGAAACCTAACAGAAACTTTCCTCTTCCAAGATGTGTCTCTCCCCAGTTACTCCCTCCTCCGGTATGACAGACCTGAGCCTCGTCCTGGTGGAGGAGTTGCTCTCTTCATCAAAGACTATTCCTCACTCTCCATGCACTGCCCTCACTCCCCCACTCCCCCAGGAATACCTCTGGCTATGGCTTCCCCTCCACTCCCACCTCATGTTTATATGTGTACTGTACCGTCCACCGAACAGTGATGACTCCATTTACACCTCACTATCCGAAAACATGGACCAACTTCTATCTTCTCATCCAAACTCTCTCTTCCTCATATGTGGTGACTTCAATTGTCATCATGCCAGTTGGCAAGGTGTGGGTACCTCTCTCACCTGCCATGGCACCTCAGCAAAAGCTTTCTGCGACTCATTGGGACTGACTCAATCGGTCAACTTCCCGACCCGGATCTCAACCAATGGTACTCTATCTCTTCTGAATCTGATTTTGACAAATTTCCTTGACAATATCCGCTGCTCTTCCTCTGCTCCAATTGGTTCTTCTGACCACGTCCTTGTCAAAGTGGACATCTCTCTGGCTGTTATCAGAGAACCACCTCACTGCCGTCGAGTCTGGCATTTCACTCAGGCTGACTGGCAGGGTCTCCAAGCAGCCATCAAACTTACAGACTGGTCTCCCGTCACTACTTTCTCAAACATCAACTCATCCTGGGAATTCTTTCAAAGAAACTTGCTCTCCCTCATGCACAGATTTATCCCCTCTCGTCTTCAGTTGTCCTACCCTTCCTCCCGCCCTTGGTTCACTGAAGCTTGTGCCGAGGCAGTTGTCCTGAAACAACTTGCCTTTGCCTCATGGAAAGCAAACCCAACTGAGGCTAATCTCAGTTCCTTCCACAAAGCTTGGAACAAGTGTGTATCTACCCTCAGGAGAGCCAGAAAACAACATCTTTCTCATCTCAAGTCTGAACTCTCAAACCTCTCTCCCTCCTCAAAATCCTGGTGGCGTTTAACCAAATCTGTTTCTGGTGTATGTCCCCCCTCCATCCCTCCCTTACCTCAAATGGCCGCACTGCTGATACCACACGTGAAAAAGCTGAATGCCTACACTTGGTGTTTGCAGCTAAATCTTGTGTCCTAAACCCATCACTTTCTCTACCCACCTTACCCAGTCGCACCCAACTGTCCCTGGACTCTGTGTCCTTTTCTCCTGACAAGGTGGAGAGCTTGCTTTCAAACCTCGACTCAGATTCTGCAACCGGTCCAGACGGCATCAGCCCACATGTCCTCAAAGCCTGCTCTTCCGCTCTTGCTCACCCTCTCTCTGTTCTATTCACCCTCTCATTTGCTCAAGGTCATCTGCCATCTGCTTGGAAATCTGCAAACATCACTGCCCTGCATAAAAAGGTACAAAAACAGATCCCTGTAACTACAGACCAATCAGCCTTCTGCCAATCATCAGCAAGGTTATGGAATCCATCATCGCTTCAGACATGAAATCCTTCCTCTTGATTTCCTCTTGATTGAAACAGCTTGATTTCCGATCTTCAATTTGGTTTCAGACCAGGTCACTCTACCCTGGATATGCTGCTTCTGCTCGCCCAACAATGGATGGAGGTCCTCAATGCTGAACATGAAATCAGAGCCATATCCCAAGACATATCGCGTGCTTTTGACACAGTCTGGCACCCTGCCCTTCTCACCAAACTCTCTTCCCATGGTATTCAAGGCCATCTCCACTCATGGCTCGCAGACTTCCTCTCCTGTCGCAGTCAACGTGTGGCCCTAAATGGAGTTCTTTCATCCCCCCTTCCTTTCCAAGCTGGAGTTCCTCAAGGTAGCATTCTGGGCCCTGTTCTTTTTCTGGTTTTCATCAATGATCGATCCGACTCTCTGGAAAATCCTCTTTATTTTGTTGCTGATGACTCCACCCTCTGCCGTACCATCTGTCATCCCTCAGATCGGCAAGCAGCATCTTCTTCGCTCACTGCAGATCTGGATAAAATGACAAACTGGTCCAACACGTGGAGCATGTTTTTCAATCCGGACAAATCTCACACTCTCACTTTGTCTCTCCGAAAGGACCATTTAGAAAACCCCCCATCCACTTTCTCAACAATCCTCTGGAAGAAGTCCTTTCCTTCAAGCTTCTGGGTCTCACTATCTGCCATGACCTTTCCTGGGAAAGCCACATTTCAAACCTCGTCTCAAAATCCAGTCACCAACTGGGAATCCTCTGTCGTGCAAAGTCCTTCCTCTGCCCACCTGAGCTCCTGACCACTTACAAAGGTTTCGTCCGCAACCTGATGGAGTACTGCTCTCCACTCTGGGCTGGTGCTCCTGCCTCTCACCTTTGTCGGCTTCATGCTGTGGAAACCAAGGCATTTAGGATCATTGGCATCTCCCACGATGAGGCTGAGTCTTTGGACTTCTCACTCTCTCAACGCAGGTTGGTTGGTGGTCTTTCTGTCTTCTACCATCTCCTCTCCAGCCTCGCCCCCCCCCCCCTGCTCTCTCTGCGATTTGTCACCACCACATTTCCGCAGGGCGCTCAAAGTCTGCCAAAAACCCTCTTCTGGTAAAAGTACCAAAATCATGAATCACTTCTCACCTTCACTCTTTCATTCCTCTTTTTCCCGCCTTTGGAATAAACCCTCACTCTATTCAATCCCAATCTTCCCTCCAGACCTTCAAAACAGCTGTTCACCACCACCTCTTATAATCCCCCATCCAAATCCTCAATCTTTTCTACCCCCGATAATCCACCCAAGCCCACCTCCTTCAATTCCCTGCTTTCCTTCCTGAAAATTCCTGTGATGTCTATCTTGTAATGTCCCCATGTTCCATGCTCCATCCCTCTCCCTTCCACAGAACTGCTAATGTCTCTGTTCCCCAATGTTTTGTCCTTCCCACTCCTGCCCCTCTTGTCTCATGCCCCCCTTGCTGTGCGTTGTGTGTTCGCTCTCATACGAGCCTCAACAAGGTATACAAAAAAAAGAAGCTGCAATGCTTATAAACATCCAGAGAGTTGTATTGACAGTATTTGATACTCCGGACATGTCCGGAAGGTGGTTGGCTCTGGACGTGTCTGGACGGTGTTTGTCTCTGGACCTGTCCGGACAGTGGTTGTATTCGGATGTGTCCGGACAATGGTTGTCTACGGATGTGTCGGGACAGTGGTTGGCTCCGGACGTGACCGGGCGTTGTTTATCTCTGGATGTGTCTGGACGGTGTGTGACACTAGACATATCCGGGTGGTGCTTATCGCTGGGAGGTGTTTATCTCTGGACGTGTCTGGACAGTGGTTGTCTCCAGACGTGTCCAGATGGTGTTTGCCTCTGAACGTGTCAGGGTGGTGTTTGTCTCCGGGCAGTGTGTATGTCTCCGGGTAGCGTTTATAGTATGACCGCTTTAAAATAGATTGCAGACATTATTTTGGTTCCATCTTCACTGTTATTCTATGCAGAATCATTTTGACGAGACAGTATGAATCGTAATTAACGCTCCACCGCATGTCTGCCTTCCCTTCCCGTCACCTCACACTGACCTTCTCCAAAACCCCCTCCTCCTTCCACCCCCATACAACTCTCTTGACGTTTATAAGCATTACAGCTGAAATGCGATAAGGTCCAGAATTTCTTAACCTGAACAGATTTCAAAATTTAAACTGCGGAATTTAACTTCGCAGCAGTTCCGACTGCTATAAAAAAAGTCTTCATTTGTCCAACTCGCACATTGTTTGATACTCCGGTCATCTCCGGACGGTGTTTAGTATGACTCAGCCAGCTGTACCTTATCAACTGTTTCATTGGTGTGCTTGCTTGAATGCTTCATAGTGGTGGGTGGATCGATTCCAAAGCACTCGATTCCAAACATGGAATCAAAAGGAATCAAGGAGTGAACCGGAATCGACGTTGATTCCGAGTAATTCTGACTTCATAGGAAGAAGCATTTTTTTCAGGGAATTTTTTTTCCGTCCGTTGGGCATGTTCCGGTTACACATGACCTGGCAATGTATTAATTGAAAAGGAAAATGCCCCTGGACAGCAAAAACAAGTCACATGCAAACTGAACATGCCCCAAACACGTGTTCCTTTAAAATGAAGAGCAAGGCATTTAGAGGTGGCCGGTAAAACGTGCTGATTGCTTTGCTGGTGGACAGGCATTAGCATGTAATGGAATTATTGCACATCTCAGTCTGCTGTTACCCACAAGGAGAGATCATAAGGCAAGACAGTATCGTTTTTGACATACAAAGTCTGCATACATTTTATTGAGACAACCTGCATTTGAAATGCATAAACCACCGTGTTGCTTCCAACGTACTGCATACTTTACCAATAATGTTAAAAATTACATCACAACCCATAAGTGTATCAACGAAGGGACATTGGTTGTTAACAGCGGATCAAATTGACATCAGATATCCTTTGAACTATTTTATACATTTGAAAGAAACAGATGAAATATTTCAAAGGTAGGAAAAAGACGAGCCATGTAACATCAGTGTATTCCTCTGGCTCTGACAATCCCTCCCAATTAACTCAAATTCAATCTATCAATCCTCTTCATTGTCGTATAAACACTTGCGGGAGTCATCGTCGTTTGAGACTGCTTATTTGATTGGTATTAAATTACGAATTCGACCCAATGGTTACATTCATTGAATACGATGTAAAAATACAGCAGTGATACAGCATGAATGTGGAATTTTGCCAGGGTGATAATAGCCCATAATGGACAACATTATAAAAAGGCCCCTTGGGGATCCCAATGGCTTTCAGCAAATGCTCGCAGATGGGACATTGATTGAATAACTGAATTAAATTAGAACGAAAAGACCCAACCATAGATTTGTGTGTTCAAATATATCAACTGGTTATAGCACCCTGCAAATAAAGATACAGAGAATGACGAACCATTCGGGTGCCAGACTTGTTGGCATAATAGTTATAGTGACTGCTCTAAGTCTGGGAGGACAGTGGTTCAAAGCCTGGATGAGTCATTTCAAAAACTTGAAGAATCTGGTTCGGAAAATTTTAACATCATCAGATTATGCTCATTGGATGTCCAGAATATGCTTGGTGTTGGCTTAATGGTTAGGGTGGTGGGCTTGGGATACAGGGTCCTGAGTTCAAATCCTGTTTTTTTTGTTGAATTAATACCAGGTGGGGTTGACTCTGCCTGTCATTCTTCCAAGGTTGGCAAAACGAGGACTAGCTTGCTGGGATGATTGAGCCATTGGAGTATCATGTGTTGGAGTGGTTACCTGTCCAGGATTGTACCCAATAGACCAGGAGACTGCTTCGGCAGCACCAACGCTCTGCACAGAGTACGGTCCTGATGGATGGATGTCCAGAATGACACTCTTTCTTTGGACACTCTGCCCACCCTTTCATACCTCCCCACATGCCCCATGTAAATCCATTGAATCACTGACAAATGGCCAATGTATTGTTATGGTTGTGGAAATTCACAGAACACCATTCAGGTTTCCCAGAGATTAGTTATGTCAATAAGTGTATGTTCAGATTAGATTTCCCCACCGATGTCTGGAGGGATTTATTTGTGTACCCGGGCTGTGATCTTTGAGTCAGCCATTATTCTTTTGCTATCTTTATTTTGGAACAACCACATCTGAACAACCACAACTGCCTCTCAACAACCACGCCATCCCCACAACAGCACCAACCACAACTGCCTCTCAACAACCACGCCATCCCCACCACAGCGCCAACCACGACAACATCATCTCCTAAACAACTTCTCGACAACCGCCGACATCTCCACAAACAACGGCAAATCGACGAACAAAAAGGACAACTCCCGCCCCGATATCCCTCAGAACGGGTAAACAGAAGTGACGGCTGGAAAACAACAACTGAGCCCAGCCGAGCTCTGCTGGAATTCCCCCCCCACCCGCGCCGCGAAGGGAGGGGCGAAGCTCCGTGGTGATAAAAATGGCACGTTGAGACGTTGAAAGAGAGTGAAGTTGGGGAGAGGAGACGCCGGCCAGTGTGGGGTTGAGGAGAGGGTCGCCAGGAGTTGAGTCTGGAATCGGAGGAAGCAGTAAGGAGTGAGAGGGTCTTTCTCCTCTCTCTCTCTCTCTCTCTCTCTCTCTCTCTCTCTCTCTCTCTCTCTCTCTCTCTCTCTCTCTCTCTCTCTCTCTCTCTCTCTCTCTCTCTCTCTCTCTCTCTCTCTCTCTCTCTCTCTCTCTCTCTCTCTCTCTCTCTCTCTCTCTCTCTCTCTCTCTCTCTCTCTCTCTCTCTCTCTCTCTCTCTCTCTCTCTCTCTCTCTCTCTCTCTCTCTCTCTCTCTCTCTCTCTCTCTCTCTCTCTCTCTCTCTCTCTCTCTCTCTCTCTCTCTCTCTCTCTCTCTCTCTCTCTCTCTCTCTCTCTCTCTCTCTCTCTCTCTCTCTCTCTCTCTCTCTCTCTCTCTCTCTCTCTCTCTCTCTCTCTCTCTCTCCTTGATCGACGGAGTGCCAGTGGAATCGAGAGTGAAGTCAGGAGCTGGTGGAGCCCCGCGGAGTGTGGGCAGAGCCACCGAGGGTTGCCAAACCAGGGCCCAGCGAGTCACCACGAGGGTGACAGGTAACCTGCGCGGCCTCTCGGAGCTCTTGCGGTCTCCACAGCTCCATGGATATTAAAGGCCTACGGGTCTAGTTCTGCCCCTCCCTTTCCTGGGGTTTCTTTGTATGAATGTCATAGTGCCTTGTCCGTCAAGTAATGAACTGTTAAGTGATTGTGTACATAATAATAGAACGGTTGTAGTTCTTTGTCTTACTCGTCCCTGCAATGCATCGTTGACTGCATGAGTGCATATGTGTCGTGTGTTATAAATAAATGTCATTGTTTGAATGTTCACCTCTTCGTTGCGTCCTTTCCCTCAATTGAGCTGCCGTATTGCGTTCGGGATATTAGCTGGCTTTTAAATAGCCGATAAAGTAATCGGATCCGGCAGGGCTTGGCGACATACACCGCTCGGCAAATCGCAAATGGAGTGAGCTGCTTAAGTGGCTCGTTTCCAAGCAGGTCCCGTTGAGGTGTAAATCCCCGGCATTTCTGTCTGCATGCATACTTAGGTAAATCGACAATTTGGCGACCGGACCCTGTCGCGCACGGACAGAATAGTTGGCTGATTTACGGTGTGATTAAAACACACACCCGGAGCTGGATTTCGGCGTTGATCCGAAAGCTGCGACTGGATTGCCACGGTCGGTGGGTGCGCAGCCGCAATTAGCTAAAAGCGGTCGTCCGCATGCCGGAGTGGTGAGAATCCACAACAGTATATTAACCCCTTCCACCCATATCATTATTGTTTTGGTTAATGCAGGAAAAACGATGCATCACCATAATGAAGAAAAACAGAGGTAAATCGTTTTTTCTTATGCACTGACTGCAGAAATGTCTATTAATTAATACAAACTAGAAAGGCACGCAGCATAACAGGCCCAAGACCCTGCTCGGAATGCCTGAATTAGCTGGTCGGCATGACCGCTTTGATTGTGGATCGTCGGAATTCGGACTGGGCAACTCAGCCAATCTGGCGACGGTAACAATATTATGCAAGTTAAAATGTAACATCTGGATTATGTGCAATCTGGGAAAGCCATAACTGCTAAATACAGTGGCAGCATGTTCCAAACCACAGCGTCGGTCAACCTGAGGCTTTGGAAGCCTTCATGACAATGCCAGCCCCCTACTATACCCCACACCCCCTCCCATAAAGGGAATCGATCCACAGACATGTTTCTGGCTCACTGGCCATAAACTCTGTTGAAAGGCGCCTTTGCATCGAAAAAAAAGTATTTCTTTGAAAATCAAACATGATAACAAATAAAGTTAAGGATGTGTATTTCGGCCTGAAAGCCAAAGCTCATGATTATACATAAACATATACATCATCCAGTAAGGGTGCAACGAAGGAACTAAAACAGGTGCATGAAATCTTAAAGAACAACTGCTATGACAGGAGGTTTGTACAGGGGTTTAGAAGGCATAATACAACCAACAACAAACTGGTGCTGATTGGTAGGTGTGTGTCACCTTATTATCCAGATCTCTTGGAGAGAATTGCAAAAATAATGCCAATTGCAAGTATTGGAGTGACCCACAAACTGCTACATACCATTCAAGGTGTTTTAACCAAACTGAAAGATGCAATATTGGATAGTAAGTCAGGTGTGGTGTACAGCACCGGATACAAAGGACTGTGGACAGGCATATATCGGAGAAACTGGAAGAAACCTCCATACACGGCTGGATGAGCACAAAAGGGCGATGCAATTAGGTAACACAGATCAGTCAGCAATTGCATAGCAACACATGCAAACGGGGCATCAACCGGACCAAGGAGGAACCCGCGTATTGGATGTCACGCTCAACAAACACCGGTGACTAATGCTCAAAGCCTGGCATGTTAAAGAACAGAGAGATGGTCTGACAGATGAAACCACTGATCTCCCGATAAAGTACAACCAATTGGTTAAAGCATCTATAAGGGGATGATGAAAGAGTAACAATGCAGGTACAGTGCCAATAGAAAGTCTACACCCCTTTCAAAATTTTTCACCTTTTGTTGCTTTATAGCCTGGAATTAAAATGCATTAAATCAGACTTTTCCCACCTTTATTTACAAATCGTAACCCACACCTTCCAAATGAAAAAAACATATTCTACAAATTTCAGAAAATTAATTTAAAATACAAAACTGGAATATCTTGGTTGGATAAGTGTCCACCCCCCTCATCATAACAATTGTGAATGAGCTCAGGTGTAACCAATCGCCTTCAAAATCACACACCAAGTTAATTGGCCTCCACCTGTGTTGAATTGCAGTGATTCTGATTATTTCAGAATAAAATCAGCTGTTCCTGTCAGTTTCCTCTGCTGGGGAGTGCATTTCACAGCAAAGACTCAACCATGAGCCCCAAGGAGCTTTCAGAAGACCTCTGGGATAAAGTTGTGGAAAGGCACAGATCAGGGGATGGGTATAAAAATATTTCAAAGGCCTTGAATATCCCTTGGAGCACAGTCAAGACGATCATTAAGAAGTGGATGGCATATGGTACCACCAAGACCCTTCCTCGATCGGGCCATCCCTCCAAACTGGATGACCAAGCAAGGAGGAGACTGATCAAAGAGGCCACAAAGAGGCCAATGGCAACTTTGAAAGAGCTACAGGCCTTTATGGTCAAGACTGGTCACTGTGTGCAAGAGACAACATCCCAAACACTCCACAAGTCTGACCTGTATGGTTGGGTGGCAAGAAGGAAGCCATTACTCAAAAAGCCCACCTTGAGTCCCATTTGAGCAATACATAAAACCACTCCGGAGATTGTGAAGCCATGTGGCAAAAAGTTTTGTGGCCTGACGAAACCAAGATGGAACTTTTTGGCCAAAATGCAATACGTTAAATTTGGCGTAAACCCGCATAGCACATCAGCCAAAGAACACCATTTAAAACAATTCTAAAAGCCTGAGTTACCAAGTAGATCTGCTGGACCGGCTGACAAGGGGACAGAGTGTGGTTTCTGTGGGCAGACACTATGGAGTAAACAAATCCACCATTCGCTGCATACGGAAAAATGAGAAGGCGAACCAAGAAAATGTTGTGGCGAACGCTGTACTGAGCACCAAAGTCATCACCCACATCTGGGATGCTTTTACGACATGGAGCCTGAGGAGTTGGATGCTCTTTTCACATCACGTAACCATGGAGGAGTTGGAAACCATTACCAAGGTTTCCGAGGAGGAGGAGGAGGAGGAGGAGGAGGAGGAGGAAGATGCAGGCAGTGATGAGGAGGAAGAGGTGTCGAGGTTCAAACTCATGGTCAGGTTCATGTATGACATGCTGCAGGATATGCGGTCAGTTACTGAGAGGCTGTTGGATGCCGATCCGGTCATGGAGCATTACCTCAAGTAAATGAAGGGGAAGGATGACATGATGCTCCCATACAAGAAGCTACATCGAAACTTGCGGCAATCTTTCAGGAAGTCTCTCAATCACAGAGTTCTTCTGCGCTAGCCCATCCACCTCATGAGCACCAGTACCCTCACCTGCCTGAACCTGCCGATCTTGCCTATCCTCCATCCCCTTCGGTGAGTGACTCATCAGGATCCTCATTGTTGTTGTTTTTTCCTTTTGCATTACGGTGGGTTAATCACTTGTAGTAAACTGATTTTTTGTTGTTGTTTTTTTGTATACACTGTCGAGTCTCGTATGAGAGCTAAAGGCCCTGTCACACCTCGACGTTTTAGCCAGCGTATGCCGACGTATGAAAAATTTGGCGAATACGCTGGCACACGTCGAATACGTTATGGGTAAGTTTTGTATACGTTAAGAGCACGCTGAAGCACGCTGGCATACGTTGTAGTACGCCGAGCTCGTTGACAAATTTTAAGCATGCTCAAAATTTTCCGACGTGCTCGGCGTATGACTTACACATTCCGCATACGCTGGCCATAAGTTGTAGGCACGTTATGCGATCGTTGACACACGTCGACGCACGTTACTTGTAAGTTACTCACAAGTTGAAATATGTCGATGTAATGTTTAGCGTACCCAAAACTTATTTCTAACCTATGAGTAACGTGCTTTGAACCTATGAGTAACGTATCTCCAACGCACGTTGACGTATGTAGACGTATTTGACGTCTTCCGGACGACCACAGAACTTACTGAATGTGTTTCTAACTTACAGCTTCCGTATAATGTCGTATTGGCAGCGTTTAGGGGAATTGGTATATAAAAATGGGCTTCACAGGAGGAACCCGTCAGTGTTCCAGACTCCATGTTGAGTAGATGTCCATGTCAGTAGTATCAGTAGTAGTCGTAGGTGAGCGTGTCAGTAATAGTCGTAGTAGTGGTAGCAGTAGTAGTATTAGTAGGTCCATGTCAGTAGTATCAGTAGTAGTAGTAGGTGAGCGTGTCAGTAATAGTCGTAGTAGTAGTAGTAGTAGTAGTAGTAGTAGTAGTAGCAGTAGTAGTATTAGTAGGTCCATGTCAGTAGTAGTAGGTGAGCGTGATGGGGACGGTGTGGGTGATGATGGATCCTCCTTGCTTCCGCGTCCACGGCCAGGAGACTTCTTTGCAGCATTCTTCGAAGTTTTCTTCGGCATGACGGTGATGTTGACACTTCGATGTCTAGTGCGGTTATGATTTGAATCGTCGAGCGGCAGCCTTTTAATAGGCTACGCCACATGATCATCCGTGATACGCTGCCACGCTATGCATAAGTTTGACTATCGTTGGGCATAAGTTGTGAATGCCGACAACACGCTAAGCATTCGTTGGTATAAGTTATCGAAACGTTCTGTTTACGTTATTAATAAGTTATGCATACGCCCAAATCTGAAAAAAAACAACAATAGTTCAGCGTACTCCAGCATTTTACATACATTTTGATACGTTGCCATACGCTGGCTAAACCGTCAAGGTGTGACAGGGCCCTAACACACAGAACATAAAACAAGGGGAGCAGGAGAGAAGAGGGGCAGGAGAGGGAAGGACAAAACAGTGGGGAACAGAGACATGAGGAGATCTGTGGAAGGGAGAGGGATGGGGTGGGGTACACAGGGTAAACAAGATGGACACCACAGGGACTTTCAGGAAGGAAAGCAGGGAATTTGAAGGAGGTGGGTTTGGGGTGGATTAGCAGGGGTAGAAAAGATCATGGTTATGGATGGGGGAAGATAAGAGATGATTGTGTAAAGCTGTTTTGAAGACCGGGAGGGAAGAGTGGGATGGAAGAGAGTGTGGAAGTTTGTTCCAAAGGCGGGGAAAAAGAGGAATGAAAAAGTGAAGGTGAGCAGTGATTCTTGATTTTGGTAGTTTTACCAGAAGGGGGTTGCTGGCAGACCTTGAGAGCCGCAGAAATATGGGGGGGGGGGGACATATCAAAGAGAGAGCAGGAGGGGAGGGTGGCGAGTCTGCTGAGGAGATGCTGGAAGACAGAAAGACCACTGACCTGCCTGCGTTGAGAGAGTGAGAGACCCAAAGACTCAGCCTCATCACAGGAGAGAGATGATCCTAAATGCCTTGGTTTCCACAGCATGAAGCCCAGAAAGGTGAGAGGCGGGAGCAGCAGCCCAGAGGGGGGAGCAGTACTCAAACATAATTGCATTCCTTCAATAAACATTGGAAATCATACCTCTTGTTGCTTTTTTTGTATTTGTAAGCATTCTTTCTGAAAATGTAATGTGAATTCACGGTCGAAAAGATCTTGAAATTTTCAAAAATATCCCCGATTAACCATGAACCGTTGGGAACCGATCCCCTTTTTCCATTGAAGCAATGCATGACATTCACGGCTTTGCCATTCGCTGATTCGCCATTCACGGCATTTTTCATGAATCAGGAACTGCTGGGAATCTATACCCCTTTTTCCCACTGAAACAATTTGCGGTGTCAACATTCGTGGCCTCGCCATTCGCGGTATTTTTCCAAGGCCATGAACCACTGGGAACCTATTCCCCCTTTTTCCAATGAAACAATGCCCTGCTATTCGCGGTTTCGTTATTCCCGGAATTTTCCGGGAACGTATCCCCCGAGAATAGCAGGGTCCGACAGTGCTTATATATTATAGCATGAATGGCCAAATTATCCTGCTTCAAGCTAAAGGAATTCTCCTGCACTGCTTTCTTCTGTTTTTTTTTCAGCAAGCATTGCTTTGTAACCACTGAAAACATTTTCCAATTCTCTTGAAATCGTAGTTCACTTATCCCATTGCTTTACTCATTCTAATCCTCCGGTGATGTTAATCATTATTTTTAATTCAATCTTTAACTCAATATATTTTGTCTTCCCAACTCTATGGATTTTCCCACAGGGAACCCAGCCGCAGTCACCACACCCATTGCTCATGCTGCGGAAGCCTTCGCAGCTTAAATATTTTCGTTGCACTCAATAAAGTAGTTACACTTTGGGCACATCTCTTAATCTTTTCCTCACTCAATAGAATTGTCCGAACAGTAGAAAAAGTGAAGTTTAATGCTTTGAAAATGTCACATTTTCTTGTATAAATATGCAGAAGGATGGAGCACAGCCTTGCTTAAAGTAAATACGCTGAGTTCTAAGAATCGCTAAATTCTTCAAATTTTAAGATTTCACTCCAAATTCTGTCACTTAATTAGTCCACAAGTTCCGATCCTCAAATCCAAAGACAGATTTCGATTATATACTTTAATTCGTCTGTGAGAGGCCATCATGGAAAATCGCATCATATAATGCAAAAGATCGCTCCATGCTCCGAATGTGAAAACTATACCGCCAACAAAAGTGATGTACAGAGCGATTTGTAGGTATGGAGATCAGGCATTCGAGGGAATGAGTGAGGAAAGTGAAAAAAATTAAGTTGGAGCACTTTATCGTACAGAAATCTGTGAGCCCTGTTCCAAGTCAAGGCATTTTTTGATCAGGCCGAAACAAAATGGCGACTTCAGACCCCTCACACAGTGTCTCCTAAGGGCTGACCAAGATAGTGCGCTATCATCTTGGTAAGGCTGTTTTTGGTTTTTGATGATGAGCACTCCCTAAATTATCTTCACTAGTATGTGCCCGTACATGCTCGTACGTGCCCGTACGTGCAAAAAAAAAAACAACAACAAAAAAAAACTTTCAAACCGCATGCCAGAAACAACCACACACGCCGTTCTTTCGCTCTCGCGTGCCCATACGTGCATGGCCATATGTGCGCGCCCATACGTGCGTGGCTGTACGTGCAAACCAAAAAAAACCAAAAAACTTTCAAACAACCACACAGTCCGTTTCCTTCGCTCTCGTAAACGACGACTGGATAGGGGCATTGTGTTTATCTATAAATGCGCATAACAAATCGAGAAATTATTCGAATACAGTAAGTCATCACTATCCGGAAGTGGTGCGTGCCCGTACGGAATGTTCACATGCATTCCACGAATTACCGCTTGCATTGAAGTAACAACTGCTGTGATACTTACACACACAGAGTTAATTAAAATCAAAATTAAAATCAACTTTACCTCCCTGTCTTTGCTTGTCATGACATTCGCTGCCATTGACCATTGCCACTCCTACGCCACAGTAACTAAATGGTGCCCTTTCCCCATGGGCCACGCCTACGCAGCAACGTGTCTTGTCATTGGTTTGGTAAATAAATGGCCATAACTTGGGAAGCACTTGTCCGATTAATATCAAACCTTGAAAAGGCACATACTCAGGTCCCCAGAAATATTGCTAGCAAGTTTCAATTAGATCGGACAGTGGTTGTTGAGAAACAGCAGTCACACACACACACACACACACACACACACACACACACACACACACACACACACACACACACACACACACACACACACACACACACACTTCTGGAATTATAGATAGATTATGCGTGAATTCCCCTGTAAGCAGGACAAGAATCACTTGACCACAGGTGATGCTCGACCCCCTCATAGATTCCTCGCACATGGGCATCTATGTCCACCCTCAGCGCACGTACAATTTTACTCCTCAACTCCCTGAACAGCTCGCCTCTGGTTGTTTAAATTCACCCAAATACCCAGTTTTCAC
>NC_140973.1:11008415-11028415 GCF_056783735.1 Eptatretus burgeri | reverse complement strand
ACATCAAGGATGGTGGTCTTGAAGGCACTCCACAACTCTTCAGGATTCCCCAACTCTTCAGGATCCCCCCAAGAATTTGTTGACGATTCCCTAACACCCAGATCCCTAAAATCCCCACTCAGCCTGTTCATAAACTCCTCAGCTACCCTCCCATCCTTGAGCTTGGCAACATCCAGCTTTGGCTGGGATGGTACCATTCTTCCAGATTTAAAATGCAACTTCAAAGTTGCTACCACAAGCCTGTGGTGGGAATTGAGGAACTGGGCATCATAATCAAAATGGGCAATCAAATAAAAGGCATCATCCTCCAGCAACCATCAACGAGCACATGGTCAATCTCCTTTGCCACACCGCCAGCGTTGGAATACCAAGTCCAGTGATGAGCCTGTGGGCGCTGAAACCATGAACTAGCCACCCGAAGTCCACGACTTCTTGCAAAGTCAAGGAACTTCGTGCTATTCTGGTTCACATTCTGGGGACCAACAAGTGTCTCATAACCATTCCTATCAGTTCCAGTCGATGCATTGAAATCCCCCAAGACTCGAAGAGTATCTCGCCTGGGGTAGTGATGAACCACAGACTTGAGTGTGGCATGGAATGCATCTTTCACAGTGAGATCACTGACCTCAGTCGGAGCATATACAGAGACCAGGGAAACGACACCCAAAGAGTGATGAATCCTTCGTCTCATAATACTCTCGTTGCCTGGCGTTACCTCAATTATCATTGGAGTCAGCTTGTTGGACACAGCTAGAGCAACTCTTTGGGCATGGTAACCATGAGAGCGACCAGACCAATAGTAGGTGTAACCACCCACCATGATCTCTCCGCAATCCAGTCTCCGAACCTCAGAGAGTGCTGAAATACCAATGTTCAAACGCTTGAGCTCAGATGATAACAGAGACAGGTGATCATCCTCTCTTAGGGATAGGACATTCCAGGCACCCACCCAAAGGGACCAGCTCAGGTTAACCAAAGGAGACCGCCGTCTGGTGGATGACACCTCAGCACCACCCCGACACACACGACCGCCATCTGATCCAGGAAGGTTACCCTGTGGTTTCCTCCCATCATCAAGGAGTGGGAGACCTGAAGGCTTTGCCTCAATCCCGTCATCCGGTGAGCTGCCCTGCGAAGGGCAGCTGTACAGATGGTACTCCCACGGAATGGGTTTTCAGTTTTCTTTGCCTTTTTTTTGTGTGTTTTGCAGAATGAAGTGTTTTGTGGTGGCTGGAGTGCAAATCCTGCCACCAACCTCCTAAAAAAAGTAACCCAACTGCAGAAGGACGTCGGCACACAGTTTGGCACTAGATATGGATGGCCGTTGGCTCACAAGGAGCTCCTCCGCCCTTTGACAGATTTTGTTTTTAATCCTGCTGGGTGTCCATATCATACACCCTTTTCACCAAGTAACTTGGTGGGGGGGGGGTGGGGGGTGAGACGGTTTAGTCACCGACAACCCGACCATGAAACAGGTTAGTACAGATTTACATGGTACCTTTAGCAATTCACAGACGTAATCTGGCCTGACCTGATAATATTTCAAAAAGAAAAACGACTTCTGCAGAAATGCCTATAGTTTTACAAAATATGCAGTTATCGTTTCCATATAATTGCGGTGTCCTTTAAAAAAAAATCCAAAATTGTAACTCAAAGAAAACATTTTATACTGGCATAGTATGAGATATTATACTCGAAACAAAATGAATAACCAAGAAGACATTTAAAAAGTGCTTTTGGCATTCACAAATGTCAAAAGACGAACGTCTGAAGGTGATTGTTCTGTGCCAAATCACGTGCAGTAATTTAATTCACCCACTTCCAATGACCTCTCATGTCCTCACATGTCCTTGCATTGCAGTGTAACGGTTGGAGCATCTGCTCTGAGTCTGGGAGGTTGGTGGTTTGAAATCTGTCCGAATCATAACAAAGACTTTAAAAATGGTACGTGCTGCTTCCGAGCTTGACTTTCGGCATTTAAAAAGGATAGAGCATGGACAAACAACCTTATGTTTGCAACCACGGCACACGCTTGATTAATCTAATAGCTTCCTCATAAGGGAACTCATTATTATTGTCATAATCAAACAAGGATGTGAAAACACGATTTCTATCGGTGACACGTGTCGTTCGTGTTTCACGGCGGGTTCTCCTAACGCAAGTCACTAGTTTCATTGGTACTCGATGTAATGCTTCGGGTTCATGGTTGTACCAAAGAAGTATCTGATACTGTTATCAACAAGGTGTCTGAGTGTCTAATGGTTCAGTACCAAAGAAGTGTCTGATACTGTTAGTTGAAAAGTTTGTGCGACATGAATGCCGTCTGTGCTGTAAACTATTTAAGGAGGTATTTCGTTGGTTTGGGCGTGGATTCCTGGTCACAAGGGTATAATTAACTATCTCTGGTTTTACAACAATGTTTGGGTTAGCACATTAGCCTTTTTGATGAAATTGTATTACTATGTGAGCAAACTCCCTGAAAACAAAGTCTGGAGTGTGCAAAGTCACTCTTCAACCATTTCACTCAACTCTCACTCCATGATGTGGTCAATCACTGTGAATCAGTTAATTAACCTTCGTCACGACTACAGTCAAAGATGTTCAGTCGATCAGGAGGTCCTGCCATACTTTCCTGCTCGGGTGTCAGATCAGGTCAAACACGCATCAAGTTCATCAAATCTATATTGATCGAGAATGACAAATATTGGTCTTTTTATTTTAGTGTTAACCGGGAAGTATTAATGACTAACTTTTTTAATTATAAGTATGTAATTACTTTACATTCATAGTCTTTTGTGGCACATTTTCACACCAATGTGGACACTTTTTATACACCTATGCAGGTGCTCCACACACTTTTACAATTGCAAAAATGTCACAGCGATGAGAAATTGCTACCTGTGAGCCGATATAATGGTTCCCGGAGCAAAGGCTCTAAAATTCGCACCCAGATTCGTGTGGTGTGCAGGTGAAAATGTGTGAAGGGAGAAGGATACAGTTTCCACAAATAAAAAGGATGATGAAGTAGACAGAAACCAACATGCCAGTGGATGATGGGCCACCATATGCCATGATGCCGTCATACATCACTGTATTCCAGTCCTCGCCAGTAAGAATCTGGTACAAATAAAAGGCAGGATGGTCTCTTCGAATAAAGTCATGAAATTTCATCATTGGAAAGGTATAATATTTGAAAGTGAAACAAAAGTCTAATTTCAAAAAACTGAAGTACTAGATCTGATCGTTGTCAAACTTTACACTTTACATTCTTACATTCAGACATCTCATCAGGAAATGCAACGTCAGTGAATTTCCCAGTAATGTGTCAAGGCAGTTGCATTTTGTTGACGATTGGCAAAAATGTCTCAATATATGACATCATGTGTGTTTGAAAGCTGCAACCTGGACCCACAAACCTGGACGTACAAAATATCATGCGTTTCACAACCAATCGCATGGACAAGACTGCCTCCAGTGAAGTTACTGGGAAAATCAATCGTTCACATTCACTAAGCTTAATGGTGCATTGTATTTAATTATATGGATGTAAAGTGTAAAATCCATATAATATTGTTATTTTATGGAAATATTAGATAAAAACTAGTCATTTTATTGTCTGAAATTTCACTTTTGTTTCTCTTCAAACTTAGGATTGCAATACAGCACAGCACTTGATTTATAACCCCACAGAAATAGTGCTGGAGGTATATATATATATATATATATATATATATATATATATATATATATATATATATATATATATATATATATATATATATATATATATATATATATATATATATATATATATATATATATATATATATATATATATATAGTTGCGAATTCACGCCCGCCAGCGTGCGATCGGCCACGTGACTCGAATCGCGGCACGTCGCCCACCGGACGGACAATTCTGTCGTGACCCTCTCGGACTAACGCCGGGAGCCAGTCATGGGTGGGCCTTTCGGCGTCACCACGATCGTGCCAATCGGCCACCCGCGTGGGATAGGGTTGTTCGCCAAACTCGACCTACCTAAGTACCCACGCGGATGGTAGACCGGGCGATCGCACCTCGCCGCAGGTCGACTCCGGACACGGGCCGCTTAAGCGGTCCGTTCCGTACTATCGGGATAACCGAGCGGTGTTATCGTCGGCCTCGACGGTTCCGATTAATTATTATCGGGGGTATTAAGCCCACGACGAACCCGTTACGTGAAGCAAGATGGAGATTCAACAAAGGGAAGGACGCAGCGAAACGGGGAACAAGTTCACACAAGCACTTTATTCACACAGACACAGAGCACACATATACAGCCAAACAGAATCAGAATGCACATAAAGCAAATGCAAGAAGAAAAACAATAAAGCAACGACGACGCAGAGCTACAACCGACTAAGACCGACACACGGCAACACTTAACAGTTTTACTTCACAAGCCATGGCGCCACAAGTTCCATACAAAAAAAACCCCGAAAAGAAATGGTGACTTCCCTTTTGGGTCGTCGAGTCCCTCTCCTACGTCCGTCGACGTGGTCCCGCCTGGCTGCGACTCCGTGCCCTGGTGTGGTAGGCGAGTCCTCTCCTGCGTGCCTCGCGCCTGCATGTGTTGGCCACTCGACGCCACGGACCGAGTGTTCGGCGCTATCCCAGCGCGGATAGAGGGAGGGAAACGTGGATGCCCGAAGTCGGGAGAGGGGAATGGCAGACGCGGGTCATTCCATGTCAAATCATCAAAGAATCTGCCGTCATCTCTCAGATTTTTGTAAAACTTTGGGAACCAATTGGGACCCATGAAAAACGGCAAGAACTCAAATATTTTTGCAAACAGCCTCTTAATTAGTGAGATACAGACTAACGAACTTTGGACTAATTAGCACGACGTCGCGAATTCAAATGGCCATATCTCTAAAAGTATAACACCTAGAGAGCTGGTTTTGGTATCATTTAAAAGGTATTTTCATGCCCTATGAATTTTTCTGGGCAACATTTTCCTACCTCCAACCACAAAAAAGTTATCACAAAATATAAACTTCAATCGTGAATCCCCCCAAAAAATGTATCCTTCAAATTTCCTCAAATTCATCCCAGAGGTACCTTATGATGTCAAGAAGCTTCCACATAAGTTTTGTGATGGGCACTCCAATAGTTTCTGAGATATGAGCAATAATGTGCATGTATGTATGGCATATAGGTTCGAAAATCAGCATTTGTAATGTATTATATGTGGTTGGACTTTTTTGTGGTTGGAGGAAGGAAAATGTTGCCCAGACAAATTCATAGGGCATGAAATACCTTTAAAATGACACCAAAACCAGCTCTCTAGGTGTTATACTTTTAGAGATATGGCCATTTGAATTCGCGACGTTGTGCTAATTAGTCCAAAGTTCGTTAGTCTGTATCTCACTAATTAAGAGGCTGTTAGCAAAAATATTTGAGTTCTTGCCGTTTTTCATGGGTCCCAATTGGTTCCCAAAGTTTTACAAAAATCTGAGAGATGACGGCAGATTCTTTGATTTGACATGGAATGACCCACGCTCCTTCCCGCCAGCGGGGTCTTGAAACTGCCCCACCAAAGACCAGGCCAGCGGCCACCAGGTCAAGCGAGCCGGAAGACGAGAGCGAGAGCAACCACGAAGCAAGAATATCCACCGAGCAAGAGCATCCACCAAACTGCTTCGCCAGTCTTCGACTTTTATATCCCGGAGCTCCGCTTAGTTGCTCCGCCCCGTTCTTTGCTCCACCCCCCTTCGAGGCGCTTCGAGAAAGGTCTCGAAGAGGGGCGTTCCTCCTCCATGGCCGCGTCACACCGCGCATACACCAATCGGGCGCCAGCTGCCCTCCCCTGTCTCGAAGAGGGGCGTTCCTCCTCCATGGCCGCGTCACACGGCGTAAACACCAATCGGGCGCCAGCTGCCCTCCCCTCGCTTCTCCTCCCTCGCACCAAGCGCGGAGAAGGATGGCGCAAAAAGCCCACCGAGCGTCTTGTTGGTTTTTATTTGAAATAAAAGCTAGAAAAAGAAAAACGACTGACTCAAAGCATCGCAGCCCGAATGAATCACATTTATTTCCCTCTATACAACAGGTTTGGGGCTAACTACACATGTACTTAAGAGATACCTCACCTACGGGACCTGAATGGTGGTTTGCGAATTTCCACAGCCGTAACACTACCCCCTCCCCTTTTTACAGACTCATCCCGAGTCGTCAAATTCTCGTGTGCCATCATGTGTAGTTCCCCCCTTGTACGTTTCACCTTCAGATCCCTGAGTGCGACATTCATGTTATTCGTGTCCCCAAAATAAATAACCTGAGGGCTGAGTAACTAACGAAACAAACCCACTCACTCAGACGACTTAAATAAAATTGCCGGCGCTAGACAGACATGCCAGGTGCACTCATATTTACAGTACATCTTACTTACAAATTTTACACTAAACCATGGCCCAGGATCAATGGACTCTGCAAAAAGAAAAGCAGATCACAGGGAGCCAGGCTGCTCGCATGCAGTCCCTGGCTCACGCAATGCAGGTGACAGGGAACGTGGCCGGCTGCTCACATGCAGTCCTAGGCTTCCCCCTTTTAAAATGAACCCAGTGAACCACAACGGTGCATGGGCTGCACAAACGCAGTCTCCGTGCCAGCTCAAGTGGCACACGCAATGAGCACAACGGATGGATGGATGGATGGATGAATGGATGAATGGATGGACGCAAACATGGTGCACGGGCCGCCACTGCAGGCCCGTGTTGTAGCTGCCAACAGGGCAGTTCTCGCAGCTTGCAAACTGTTGCCTTGCGGATCCTGGCGCGCATGGAAATGAACAGGGGGGCAAAGCAAAATTGAACGGGGCTGGTGAACAGGGGCAGTGGGCATGGCATGGCAAAGGTGAGCAGGCAAACACAGCCTGCAGAATAAGGCCGTTGCAGGCAAACACAGCCGGCAGATGAACTGGCCGGCCTTTGCCTTTCAGTGGAGGGAGTGTGGTGGTGCTGGCCACTCAGAAGGCGGGCTCGGACCTACCTACCTGTCTCCCTCCCACCTATCGCCTTTGCCTGTCACTGTCTATACCCACTCCCTTTGTTTTTAAAACCCAATTTAGCCCGAATTAAGGATTTTTTTTTTTTTTTTACTTCCCCACTATGAATCGTCCCCTAACCCCCTTTACTGTCCTTGTTCGGCTAACGTATTTCGTCACCTCGCCTACTCCCAACCCCTACGTTCCCTTTCCGGAGGGGAACAAGGGAGAGCTCGCGTCCTGTGTCGAGGCCCAACTCAAGCCTCAGGATGGCCTCCCCAGACTTCAGCGATCTAACCCAAAGTGGGTCCAGCGGCCCACAACGAGAGCGAAGGGATGGATGGTGCGGAGGGGTACATCTCCTAATCTACCCTAACCATTAACTCTTAAACTACCCCGGGGCTTTCAACAAGCGCCTCGCGCTTAAACTATTGGTTCTAACAACCCAGATTTCCGTCGCCTGTGTTGGTGTCCTCACATTTTCGGGCCTCGCCCCCCAATTTTCTTCCCGTGCCCTCACACTGTCTCATGGCTGGGACGCGTGGCTCCCCTTGGCAGGCAAGACCCTCTGCCGATTCCCCTACGATGGCACCCCCAGGCACTACCCTGCCTCCGAGCCTACCAGCTCCCTAAACACCGGGGAGTGCCCCCCTTGGCAACTCCCCTGAAACGCACAAGTGGCAGGCTGGCTTCCCGGGCCCCTTTCCGAAGGTCACCCGTGTCCACAACACTGCCCACGCGGCTAATGGCACCCCGGGCCCCCACAGCATGCAGGTGCACCCGTGCCCACTACGCTATCCCGGCCCCCCATGGGCCCTTGGGCCTACTGCAGCCGACTAGCCTGGTGCCCGGGGTACCCAGTCAGCGATACTCACCTTTCGCAGCCACCCTCCCAGCCCGTCAACAGGGCTCCTGCACCCCTCCAAACGGGTTTCGAGCTTACACTCCCACCAACAGCAAAACGACCTCCATTTTTGTTAATTTGACTAACCCCCAAACTCACTCTACACTGACCCCGGGGTCCCTTGGGCAGGAGTCACTCCTCCCCCCAATCACTCATCGCACCATGCATTCCCCATTCGCTCCATTCACACAGACCCGCTGGCCTCACTCACTCAACATGTCTCCACACCACTCACCAACTCTTCAACACCCACCGCTTAACTCAGCCATCCTGATAACTACATCCCCTAACTAACTCGTGCTCCCACGTCGTCCCTTAAACTACAGCACGTTCCATTTAACCTACGTAGCTAAACTACGTCCCCTCTATACATCCAAAGTCTGTCTCTGCCTCCAAAATGTCATTTCCCATTTCCCCATCCTAAATCTCGACTAAAATCCCTCTACCGAATCCATTCCACGGACTCCATGAGGACTTATCCCTGCCCCATGAAGTCGGTCTCGCTAAGCTCACCCTTCCCCCTAACTAGTTTCATCCTGTGCCCTGGACTAAGGTGGTCTTCCACCCCTTGCCCAGGGAATCCTGTTCACCCGAAAGCGAGGCTTGCTTTTGTTCATTAATTTTTTTTTCCAATTTTTGCGCAGCAGCAATGCGGCAACTCACAGCTCGCGCACTTTGCACCTGCCCGTGACGTCATGCAGCTGCACGTGTACCTCGTCCCTTCTTGGACGGTACCATCCGTCAGGGATTCAACCCCTCATGCCGGATTCCACCCCCACGTGCAGCCATGACGTCACCGTGCACACCACAAAAAAGCAAACCTCGCACTCCGAGGGGCTCCCCACGCGAATACATGTGCTCTGCCCGTTGGAGCTTAACACGCCCACCCGCGTGGAGAACCCGTCCGGTCCAAATCTGTTTACCTGCCTAAACTTTGTCCGTCCGCGGGATCGGAAAATCCACCACTGGCGTTTCTGGACCGGGATTCACTCCCGCAAGCGAGCACGTGGCGGCCTCGTGCGTTGCACAGCACGGACCTCGCGCTCGCTGCTGGCTGAACCCGGCGCGGTTCCCATTACAACTACGGCCGCTACTCGGCCTTTGTCTCTCTGTTGCCGTTGTCATCGCCATTCCACCCACGCACACCTGCATGTCACGACGCTCACACATCTCGACATTCCACTCACCCTCACACCGGGAGACGCGACTGCATGCTCCCGCATGCCCACCGTCATCTCCCCCACATACGGCTCCTTTGCACACACTGTCTCTCTCACACACGCACGCGGTGCCTCATCCACACACGGCATGCTGGGAAGCACGCACCTCGGCACTCTCGCCACCACACCACTCACACACGGGGTCACTTCCACACACGGGGACGCACTCACACACACAGGGACAACCACACTGGGGATTTGTGCCACCCCAAGGGTTTCCGGGGCCTCCATACCCCCCAAGCTCTCCGTGCACCTGTCCACAGAACCCGTCCCCTCAAATCCGCGAAGCACGACCGAACCCACCTGGTCGTGACTCGCTTCAAGCGAGCATAGCGGCTCCCTCCATTCCCGAAGGAGGCTATCCAACTGCTCGCACCAGGTCCTGACACCCCCATTATCCTGCGAGCTCACCCCCATTATCCTCCACTACCTCTGTGTGTGTGTGTGTTCGTCACTAACCCCGTCCAATTCACTCTCTATCTCCCGTGTCTCTACTATTTTTATTTCCTTTGTCGTCACTTCGTGTCTCGTCTCACACGTTTCGGTCTCCCCATTTAATTTTTCCCTCTCGGTCACCGTCACTTTTTCCGTCACGACCCTCGCCCAACACGTCTCCCGAATTAGTTTGTCCTTACCCGCCTCCACTGCGGGCCTGACAACCGTTGCACTACCCCCGAGCTCGTTCGTCCCCACACGTGGCGTCGCCATTTTGAGCTCCACTGCTATTGCCTTCATGTCCGCCAACAGGCTTCGGCCCATGTTCTGCGTCGCACCCCGCAGTTCTTTCATTTCTTCCTTCATTCCGAGTGCGTTTGTTTCCATATTCGTTTTCATTTCGTCCATTTGTTGTGTATTTCCATCCATTTTTTCGTTCACTCCATCTATTTTGAGTGCGTTTCCATCCATCTTGGCATTCATTGCCTGCATATTTGCATTCATTCCCGCCAGCATGGCGCATACATAGATGGGCCATGTCGGGTGCACTCGGCTGAGCCGATTCTGCAGGGATCGGAGGATGGTTTCAGAGGAGGGGAGGGGAGGTGTCATACACCGCGGCCGCTGCCGCGCCCATCTCGGGCTCTGGGTTTGATTAGGGGGGAAATTGTTCCTGCTCATTAAGCATTTCCGGCTCGGGGCTTCCATCTTGGGCCATGGATTCTACATTCAAACACGTACACATTTCTACCCCCGGCACCCGCTCGCCTTGAGACTCGATCTTATTTCTCGTTACGGGTTAATTTAAATCGCTCGTAATTTGGAGGGAATCGGGGGTCGCTCCTCTCACCCCTGGACCGATTCCTGTGAATTTAGCTTGGAGACAGGAGAGTTTGTTTTCCTGCTCTCTGACACCAGTGTTGCGAGGAGGGGGATGGGTTTGTGTCCTACGACCTGACACCAGTGTTGCGAATTCGTGACCGCCAGCGTGCGAACGGCCACGTGACTCGAATCGCGGCACGTCGCCCACCGGACGGACAATTCTGTCGTGACCCTCTCGGACTAACGCCGGGAGCCAGTCACGGGTGGGCCTTTCGGCGTCACCACGATCGTGCCAATCGGCCACCCGCGTGGGATAGGGTTGTTCGCCAAACTCGACCTACCTAAGTACCCACGCGGATGGTAGACCGGGTGATCGCACCTCGCCGCAGGTCGAGTCCGGA
The DNA here is from genome assembly GCF_056783735.1 of Eptatretus burgeri. Lineage (NCBI taxonomy): Eukaryota > Metazoa > Chordata > Myxini > Myxiniformes > Myxinidae > Eptatretus > Eptatretus burgeri. The sequence goes on along the minus strand of NC_140973.1, from coordinate 11,017,611 downwards.
CATGGGCCGCTTAAGCGGTCCGTTCCGTACTATCGGGATAACCGAGCGGTGTTATCGTCGGCCTCGACGGTTCCGATTAATTATCGGGCGTATTAAGCCCACGACGAACCCGTTACGTGAAGCAAGATGGAGATTCAACAAAGGGAAGGACGCAGCGAAACGGGGAACAAGTTCACACAAGCACTTTATTCACACAGACACAGAGCACACATATACAGCCAAACAGAATCAGAATGCACATAAAGCAAATGCAAGAAGAAAAACAATAAAGCAACGATGACGCAGAGCTACAACCGACCAAGACCGACACACGGCAACACTTAACAGTTTTACTTCACAAGCCATGGCGCCACAAGTTCCATACAAAAAAAAACCACGAAAAGAAATGGTGACTTCCCTTTTGGGCCGTCGAGTCCCTCTCCTACATCCGTCGACGTGGTCCCACCTGGCCGCGACTCCGTGCCCTGGTGTGGTAGGCGAGTCCTCTCCTGCGTGCCTCGCGCCTGCACGTGTTAGCCACTCGACGCCACGGACCGAGTGTTCGGCGCTATCCCAGTGCGGATTGAGGGGGGCGGGGGGGGGGAAACGTGGATGCCCGAAGTCGGGAGAGGGGAATGGCGGACGCTCCTTCCCGCCAGCGGGGTCTCGCAACTGCCCCACCAAAGACCAGGCCAGTGGCCACCAGTAAGAGCGAGCCGGAAGACGAGAGCGAGCCGGAAGATGAGAGCGAGAGCGAGAGCAACCACGAAGCAAGAATATCCACCGAGCAAGAGCATCCACCAAACTGCTTCGCCCGTCTTCGACTTTTATATCCCGGAGCTCCGCCGTGTTGCTCCGCCCCGTTCTTTGCTCCACCCCCTTCGAGGCGCTTCGAGAAAGGTCTCGAAGAGGGGCGTTCCTCATCCCTGGCCGTGTCACACCGCGCATCCACCAATCGGGCGCCAGCTGCCCTCCCCTCGCTTCTCCTCCCTCGCACCAAGCGCGGAGAAGGATGGCGCAAAAAGCCCACCTAGCGTCTTGTTGGTTTTTATTTGAAATAAAAGATAGAAAAAGAAAAACGACTGACTCAAAGCGTTGCAGCCCGAATGAATCACATTTTTTCCCTCTATACAACAGGTTTGGGGCTAACTACACATGTACTGAAGAGATACCTCACCTACGGGACCTGAATGGTGGTTTGCGAATTTCCACAGCCGTAACAATATATATATATATATATATATATATATATATATATATATGTATATATATGTATGTGTATATATATATATATATATATATATATATATATATATATATATATATATATATATATATATATATATATATATATATATATATATATATATATATATATACACACACACATATACATATGAACAGGCAAACATACAAAATATGTATATGTGGGAAAACTATGCACCCAGACCAGGAATTGAACCCAGGTTCTTTGGCAAACTCAACCAGTGCTCTGCCATCTGAGCTATCTGGGCTGGGATGGTACCATTCTCCTGGATTTAAGGTGCAACTTAAGCATTGCTACAACAAGCCGGTGGTCGGTATTGAGGAACTGAGCACTCCGGTAGGCCCTGCAGTTCTGGATCATCCTCCAGCGACCATCAACGAGCATGTGGTCAATCTCCTTTGCCACACCGCCAGAGTTGGAATACCAAGTCCAGCGATGAGCTTGTGGGCACTGAAACCATGAACCAGCCACCCTAAGTTCATGACTTCTTGCAAAGTCAAGGAACTTAGTGCTCTTCAGGTTCACAGTTCCAGACCCATGGGGACCAACACATGTCCCATAGCCATCCCTATCAGTTCCAGTCGATGCATTGAAATCCCTCAAGACTAGAAGTGTATCTCGCCTGTGGCACTGATCAACCACAGACTCGAGCGTGGCGTAGAATGTGTCCTTCATGGTGAGACCACTCGCCTCAGTCGGAGCATCAACAGAGACCGGGGAAATGACACCCAAGTAGTGACGAATCTTTCGTCTCGTAATACGCTTGTTGGCCGGTGTTACCTCAATTATCATTGGAGTCAGCTTATTGGACACAGCTACAGCAACTCCTTGGACATGGTAACCATCAGAGCGACCAGACCAATAGTAGGTGTAACCACCCACCATTATCTCGCCGCAATCCGGTCTCCGAACCTCAGAGAGTGCTGCAATACCGATGTCCAAACGCTTGAGCTCAGATGATAACAGAGACAGGTGATCATCCTCTCTTATGGATAGGACATTCCAGGCACCCACCCAAAGGGACCACCTCAGGTTAATCCAAGGAGACCGCCGTCTGGTGGACGACACGCCAGCATCACTCCAACACACTCTCCCGCAATCTTACCCGGGAATGTTACCCCGTGGTTTCCCTCCTATCATCAAAGATTGGGGGTCCCGAAGGCTTTGCCCCAATCCCATCATCCGGTGAGCTGCCCTGTGAAGGGAAGCCACACAGGAGGTACTCTCACGGAGTGGGTTTTCAGATTTTTTGATACTTCGAAAATATTTTGCGGAATGAAGGGTTTTTCGATAGCTGGATTGCAAATCCTGCCACCAACCTCCTAATAAAAAGTAACCCAACTGCAGGAGGACGTCCGCAGATACAGTTGGGCACTCAATATGGATGGACGTTGACTCACAAGGAGCTCCTCCGCCCTTTGACAGGTTTTGTTTTTAATCCTGCCAGGTGTCCATATCCAAACACCCTCCTCACCAGAAAACCTGGTGGGGGAGATGGTTTAGTGGCCGACAACCCGATCATGGAACAGGTTTACATGATACCTGGAGCAGGTCACAGATCTGATCTGGGCTGACCTGACAATAAATGATGGATGCCCTGCTGCTGAGTTTGGATGTGGACCTGATCTTCGTAGAGTCCGTGTGGTATGATACTGTTGTGGTTACCAAATTCGCAAACCACCATTCAGGTCCCTTAGGTGAGGTATCTCGGTAAGTACATGTGTAGTTAGGCCCGAACCCGTTGTCTAGTGGGAATACATGTCATTTATGCGTGCTGCGACTTCAGGATAGCCGTTTTTCTTTTACTATCTTTATTTTGGACCAACCGCCATGATTACCACCACAACCACAACATCAACCACCAACCACAACGCCGCTTCACCACAACCGCCACGACCTTCCCGTCACACCTCGCAACCGTAGCATCGCCACCGTTCTTGCCCCGCTGTGGGTACCGGTGTTGGACTCGTGCAGGGCGCACGTTGAACAGCGTGTACAAAATCACGGATTTTGTGCTTCAAAAACGGATCAAAAACGACACACGCCCACTTTTTGCCGTCCAATCGGTGAGCGAGGGGCGATTTGGCCCCGCCTCCAGAACGATCGATATATGCAAATTTGTGGATCAAAAAGCCTTCACGCCCACTTTTTCTCGGGCCAATGGGGAGCGAGGTGAAAGGTCAAAGGGAGGGGGTCAAAGGCGAAGCTACGGGGGGATAAAAGGACCGTGTTCGTCAGTCAGAGCCGTGTGGAAGTCTGGAGCCCGAAGCCTGCAGTAGCTGGAGAAGCTGAAGAGAGTCGAACGAGGAGAGCCCAAAGAAGAGTCCAGGGTGGAGAGTCCAGAGGCGGAGAGGCGGCAGCGGCGAAGGCAGACGAGGGGGTGCTCGCGACGGTGCCGGGAGCTGCACGCCCGAGGAAGGCCGGCAGCGCGACCTGGCCGAGGTGGAGACGCACACCAGGGATAATAAAGATCCTCTATACCCCGAGCATCAGCAACCCCTCCTGTTTCCCCCCGCGCTGAGATAGTGCGACCAAGGGGCCCCTTTCCCACCCCTGCCAGACACTGTCCGCGAGGCCCGCGGAGTGAGGCGCCATCGCCGCTCCGCGTCTCATCACCAGACGGGTAGGCGCGACCCGGTCTCGGCCTCAGGCCCGCCTCATTCTTGAGGGTATTTCTTTTCCTTGGTTTTGGGTATGTGTTGTCGGCGCCGTCTGTGAAGTAGAATTGTATAAGTGTTGCCGTGTGCTCGGTAGTCGGTATTAGCTCTGCATTGTCTTCGCTTTTATATTTGCTTTTTGTGTAAATGGAATTGTGTTTTTTTCTGTGTGCATTTGGTGGAATTGTATTTGTGTGCTTCCCGTGTGCCGCGAATAAATGTGCTTTATTATTGAACTGTTCTCCCGCTTCGCTTCGTCTTTTCTCCCATTGAATCCTCATCTTGCTTCACATAAAGGGTTGGTGGTGGGCTGAATACGCCCGATAATTAATCGAACCGTCGAGGTCGACGATAACACCGCTCGGTTATTCTGATAGTACGGAACGGGTCGCTTAAGTGGCCCGTGTCCGAAGTCGACCTGCGGCGAGGTGCGATCGCCCGGTCTATCCTCCGCGTGGGTACTTAGGTAGGTCGAATTCGGCGAGCAACCCTATCCCACGCGGGGGCTGATTGGCTCGATCGCGGTGAGACCGAAAGGTCCACCCGTGACTGGTTCCCGGCGTTAGTCCGAGAGGGTCACGACTGGATTGTCCGTCCGGTGGGCGACGTGCCGCGATTCGAGTTACGTGGCCGTCAGCACGCCGGCGGGCGCGAAATCCGCAACACTGGTGTCAGGTCGTGCGATACAAATTCATCGCCCTCCTCGCGGCACTGGTATTGGAGAGCGGGACAACAGGCTCTCCTGTCTCCAATTAAATTCACGGGAATCGGTCCAGGGGTGAGGGAAGCGACCCCCGATTCCCTCCAAATTACGAGCGAGCAAATTAACCCTTCACGAGAAGCAAGATGGCGTCTCAAGGCGAGCGGGAGCCGGGGGTATTAGAAATGGATGTAGAATGTGTAGGATCCATGGTCCAGGATGGAATCCCCGAGCAGGAAATGTTGATTGTGCAGGAACACGGACTCGCCCAACTGAACCCAGAACCCGAAATGGGTGCGGCAGCGGCCGTGGTGTATGACACCTCCCCCCCCCCTCTCCACCAAAACCCTTCCCCAACCCTTGCCGAAACGGCTCAGCTGAGTGCATCCAACATGGCCCAGCTATGCGCCATGCTGGCGGCAATGAACAAGCAAATGAATGAAGTGAAAACGACGATGGATGCGAATACACAAAAGATGGATGCGAATACACAACAAATGAACAAAAAGATGGATACAAATACAAATGAAGTGAAAACGACGATGGATGCGAATACACAGCAAATGAGGGAAGAGATGAAAAAGTTCCGGGGTGAGACGCAGAACATGGGCCGATGCCTGCAGGCGGGCATGAAGGCCGTGACAAAGGAAATAATCGTTGAGACAAGGGAGGTAAAGGGTGAAGAGTTGGGAGAGACACGGGAGATAGAAAAAATAGAGGAAAGACTACACGAGGAAGACGGGGTAAGTGACGCACACACACACACGGAGGTAGTGGAGGATAGTGAGGGTGAGCTGGCGGACTGGGTAGAGACCCAGTGCGAGCACCTGGATGGCCTCCTCCAGGAACGAGGGGAGGGAGTCTGCCCCCTTGAGGCGAGTCACGACCAGGTGAGTTCGGTCGTGCTTTGCGAGGTTGAGGGGACGAGTGCTGTGGACAGGTGCTTGGAAAGCTTGGGGGGTATAGAGGCCCCGGAGACCCTTGTGGGGACACGAATCCCCAGTGTGGTTGTCCCGGTGTGTGTGGTGCAGGGTGTGAGTGCGTCCCCGTGTGTGGAAGCGACCCCGTGTGTGAGTGGTGTGGTGGCAATGGTGCCAGAGTGCGTGCTTCCCAGCACGCCGTGTATGGATGAGGCACCGTGTGTGAGTGTCGCCGTGTGTGTGAATGAGGCACCGCGGGTGAGTGCCCTCGCGTGTGTGAGTGAGGCACGGTGTGTGAGTGAGGCACCGCGGGTGAGTGCCCCCGCGTGTGTAAGTGGTATGGTTTGTGTGAGTAGTGAGGCACGCGTGAGTGAACGGCCGAATGCAAGGGAGACCGTGTGTGTGAGAGAGCGGTATGTGAGGGAGATGTCGGTTGGCATGCGGGAGCACGCAGCCGCGTCTCCCGGTGTGAATGTGATGGAGTGGACTGTGTGCGTGGTAACACGCAGGTATGCGTGTGTGGAATGGCGACGACGGCGACATGGGAGAAACGAAAGCCGAGTAGCGGCTGTAGTTGTTTCGGGGACCGTGCCGGGTTCACCCAGCAGTGAGCACGCGGTTCGTGCTGTGCAACGCACGAGACCACCACGTGCTCGCTTGCGAGAGTGAAGTCCCGGTCCGGAAACGCACGCGGTGGATTTGCCGATCCCGCGGACGGACAAAGTTTAGGCAGGTAAATGGATTTGGACCGGACGGGTTCTCCACGCAATCGTGTGTGTTAAGCTCCAACGGGCAAAGCACATGTGTTCGCGTGGGGAACCCCTCGAGACGTGGGGCTTGTTTTTTTATGCGCACGGTGACGCCATGGCTGCACGTGGGGTTGGAATCCGGCAGGAGGGGTATCTCTGCCGGATGGTCCCGTCCAAGGAGGGACGAGGAACACGTGCAGCTGCATGACGTCACGGGCAGGTGCAAAGTGCGCGAGCTCTGAGTTGCCGCGCAGGTGCTGCGCATGGAAAAAAAAGAAAAGCAAGCCTCACTTTCGGGTGTACAGGATTCCTGGGCAAGGGGTGGAAGACCCCCTTGACCTGGGCACAGGAAGAAAACTAGTTAGGGGGAAGGGTTAGCTTAGTTAGACCGACTTCATGGGGCAGGGGTAAGTCCTCATGGAGTCCGTGGAATGGATTAGTTAGAGGGATTGTAGCCAGATTTAGGTTGGGAAATAAAATGATTTATTTGGAGACAGTGACAGACTTGTGGATGTGTAGAGTTGACGTAGCTTAGCGACGTAGTGTTAAAAGGAACGTGCTATAGTTTAAGGGACGACGTGGGAGCACGAGTTAGTTAGGGGATGTAGTTAGAAGGATGGCAGAGTTCAGCGGTGTGTGTGTTGAAGAGTTGGAGAGTTGTGAGGTGAGTACTTGGTGAGTCAGTGAGGCCAGCGGGTCTGTGTGTGTGGAGCGAATGGGGAATGCATGGTGCGATGAGTGATTGGGGGGAGGAGTGACTCCCGCCCAAGGGACCCCCGGGGTCAGTGTAGAGTGAGTTAGCTGGGTTAGTCAAATTGAAAAATGGAGGTCGTTTTGCTGTTGGTGGGAATGTAGGCTCGAAACCCATTTGGAGGGGTGCAGGAGCCCTGTTGACGGGCTTGGGAGCGTGGCTGCGAAAGGTGAGTATCGCTGAGTGGGTACCCCGGGCACCAGGCTAGTCGGCCGCGGTAGGCCATGGGCCCATAGGGGGCCGGGATAGAGTAGTGGGCACGGGTGCGCCTGCTTGGTGCGGGGGCCCGGGGCGCCATTAGCCGCGTGGGCAGTGTTGTGGGCACGGGTGACCCTCGGAAAGGGGCCCGGGAGGCCGGCCTGCCACGTGTGCGTTTCAGGGGAGGTGCCATGGGGGGCACTCCCCGGTGTTAGGGAGCTGGTAGGCTCGGAGGCAGTGTAGTGCCCGGGGGTGCCATAGCGGGAGATTCGGCAGAGGGTCGTGCCTGCCAAAGGAAGCCACGTGTCCCAGCCAGGAGACCGTGTGAGGGCACGGAGAGAAAATTGGGGGGCGAGGCCCGAAATTGTGAGGACACCAACACAGGCGACGGGAATCTGGGTTGTTAGAACCAATACTTTAAGCGAGAGGCGCTTGTTGAAAGCCCCGGGGTAGTTTAACAGTTAAATGGATAGGGTAGATTAGGAAGTGTACCCCTCCGCACCATCCATCCCCTCGCTGTCGTTGTGGGCCGCTGGACCCACTTTGGTTATAGATCGCCGAACTCTGGGGAGGCCATTCTGAGGCTTCGTTGGGCCTCGACACAGGACGCTAGCTCTCCCTTATTCCCCTCCGGGAAGGGAACGTAGGGGTTGGGAGTAGGCTAGGTGACAGGATAGGTTAGCCGAACAAGGACGATAAAGGGGGTTAGGGGACGATTTATAGTGGAAAATAAAAGTAAAAATAAATAAAAAAATAAGTTGGGGCTAAATTGGGGTTTGACAAATTAAGGGAATGGGTATGTACAGTGACAGGCAAAGGCGATAGGTGGGAGGGAGACAGGTAGGTAGGTCCGAGCCCGCCTTCCAAGTGGCCAGCACCACCGCACTCCCTCCACCAACCTCCACTGAACGGCAAGAGCTGGCCAACTTCATCGGCAGCTGTTGTGTTGCTGCAAGGCCTGTGCCGGCCGGATCATCTGCAGCTGTGGTACTTCAAGGCCTGTGCCGGCCAGTTCATCTGCCGGCTGTGTTTGCCTGCAGCGGCCTTCTTCTGCGGGCTGTGTTTGCCTGCTACCTTTGCCATGCCATGCCCACTGCCCACGTTCACCAGCCCCGTTCAATTTTTGCTTTGCCCCCCCCCCCTTTTCATTTCCATGTGCGCCAGGATCAGAAAGCAACAGTTTGCAAGCTGCAAGAACTGCCCTGTTGGCAGCTACAACACGGGCCTGCAGTGGCGGCCCGTGCACCGTGTTTGCGTCCATCCATTCATCCATCCATTCATCCATCCATTCGTTGTGTTCATTGCGTGTGCCACTTGAGCTGGCACGGAGACTGCGTTTGTGCAGCCCATGCACCGTTGTGGTTCACTGCGTTCAGTTCAAAAGGGAAGGCCTTGGACTGCGTGTGAGCAGCCAGCCACGTTCCCTGTCACCTGCATTGTTTGAGCCAGAGACTGCATGTGGGCAGCCTGGCTCCCTGCTAACTGCTTTCTTTTGCAGAGTTCATTGATCCTGGGCCATGGTTTAGTGTAAAATTTGTAAGTTAAGGTTAAGATGTACTGTAAATATGAGTGCGCCCCCGGCATGTCTGTCTAGCGCCGGCAATTTTATTTAAGTCGTCCGTGTGAGTGAGTTTGTTTAGATAGTTACGCAGCCCTCAGGTTATTTATTTTGGGGACACGAATACCATGAATGTCGCACTCAGGGATCCGTAGGTAAAATGTACTAGGGGAAAACTACACATGATGGCACACGAAAATTTGACGACTCGGGACGAGTCTGTAAAAAGGGGAGGGGGTAGTGTTGTGGTTACCAAATTCGCAAACCACCATTCAGGTCCCTTAGGTGAGGTATCTCGGTAAGTACATGTGTAGTTAGGCCCGAACCCGTTGTCTAGTGGGAATACATGTCATTTATGCGTGCTGCGACTCTTCAGGATAGCCGTTTTTCTTTTACTATCTTTATTTTGGACCAACC